>NC_137518.1:12727500-12730000 GCF_041902795.1 Electrophorus electricus | reverse complement strand
CTCTTTCTTCTCTTCATGCCCCTTCTTCCTCCTCTTCTCTTTCTCATGCTCTCTTCTCCTCCCTCCTTTCTTCTTCTTTCTCTTCTCTCTATCTCTTTCTCCCTCCCTTTCTCTCTCCCTCCCTCTCTCTCTCTTTCTCACTCTCTCCCTCCTCTTTCTTTCTCATGCTCTCTCCCCCTCCGTCTTCTTTCTTCTCTCTCTCTCTCTCTCTCTCTCTCTCCCTCCCCCTTTCTCTCTCCCTCCCTCTCTCTCTCTCACTCTCTCCCTCCCTCTTTCTCTTTCTCATGCTCTCTCCTCCGTCTTTCTTTCCTCTCTCCTCTCTCCCTCCCTTTCTCTCCCTCCCTCTCTCTTCTTTCTCACTCTCTCCTCCCTTTTCTCTCTTTCTGTGTTTCCCCTCCCTCTCTCTTTCTTTTCTCTCTCTCTCTCTCTCTCTCTCTCTCTCTCTCTCTCTTTCTCTCCCTCCTTCTTCTCCCTCCCTCTCTTTCCACTCCTCTCTCTCCCTCCCTCTTTCTCTTTCTTCATGCTCTCTCCTCCCCTCTTTCTTCTTCTTTCTCTCTCTCTCCCTCTTCCCTCCCTCTTCCTCCCTCCCTTTCCTCACTTCCTTCCTCCCTATTTCTCTTTCTCATGCTCTCTCCCCCTCCCTCTTTCTTTCTCTCTCTCTCTCCCTCCCTTTCTCACTCTCTCTCTCCCTCCTTTCTTCTCATGCTCTCTCCCCCTCCCTCTTTCTTTCTCTCTCTATCTCTTTCTCTCTCCCTCCCTTTCTCTCTCCCTCCCTCCCTCTCTTCACTCTCTCCCTTCCCTCTTTCTTCATGCTCTCTCCCCTCCCTCTTTCTTTCTCTCTCTCTCTCTCTCTTTCTCTCCCTCCCCTCACCCTCTCCCTCCCTCTTTCTTTCCTGCTTCTCTCTCTCCTCCCTCTCTTCTTCTCCTCTACTCTCTCCCTCCCTCTCTCTCACTCTCACTCTCTCTCCCTTTCCTCTTTCTCTCTCTCACTCTTCTCTTCTCATGCTCTCTCCCTCCCTCTTTCTTTCTCTCTCTCTCTCTCTCTCTCTCTCTCTCCCCTTTCTCTCTCCCTTCCCTCTTCTTTCCACTTTCCTCCTCTTTCTCTGTGTTTCCTCCTCCTCTTCTTTCTCTCTTTCTCTCCCTCCCTTCACTCTCTCCCTCCCTCTTCTCTTCTCATGCTCTCCCTTCCTCTTTCTTTCTCTCTCTCTCTCTCTTTCTCTCCCTCTCCTCCCTTTCTCTCTCCCTCCCTCTCTTTCACTCTCTCTCTCTCCTCCTTTCATGCTTCCCTCCCCTCCCTCTTTCTTTCTCTTCTTTCTCTCCCTCCCTTTCTCTCTCCCTCCCTCTCTTTCACTTCCTCTCTCCCTCCCTCTCTTTCTTTCATGTTCTCTTCCCCCTCCCTCTTCTTCTCTCTCTCTCTTTCTCTTCCCTCCTTTCTCTCTCTCCCTCCTCTCTCTTTCACTCTCTTCCCTCCCTCTTTCTCTTTCTCATGCTCTCTCTCTCCCTCCCTCTTCTCACTTCCCTTCCTCCTCCCCACTCTCTTCCCTCCCTCTTTCTCTCTCTCCTCCCTCCCTTTCTCTCTCCCTTTCTCTCTCCCTCCTCTCTTTCTCTCCTCCTTTCTCTCCTCCTCTCTTTTCCCACTTTCCTCCCTCCTCCTTCTTCTCTCTTTCTCTCATGCTCTCCCTCCTTCTTTCTTTCTTCTCTTTCTTCACTCTCTCTCCCTCCCTCTTTCTCTCCCTCTTTCTCTCATGCTCTTCCCTCCCTTTCTTTCTCTCTCTCCCTCTCTTTCTTATGCTCTCTCCTCCTCTTTCTCTCTCTCTCTCTCTCTATCTCTTTCTCTCCCTCCCTTTCTCTCCCTCCTCCCTCTCTCTTTCTCACTTCTCTCCTCCTCTTTCTTCTCATGCTCTTCCCCTCCCTCTTTCTTTCTCTCTCTCTTCTCCCTTTCTCCCTCCTCCCTCCCTCTCTCTTTCACTCTCTCTCCTCTCCTCTTTCTCTCTTTCATGCTCTCTCTCTCTCTCTCCCTCTTTCTTTCTCTCCTGCTCTCCCTCCTCTCTCTCTCACTCTCTCCTCTCCTCTTTCTCCCTCCCTCTCTCTTTCTCCTCCCTTTCTCTCTCCCTCCCTCTCTTTCTCTCTCCTCCTTCTCTTCTCCTCTCTCCTCTCCTTTCTCACTCTCTTCTCCCTCCCTCCCTCTTTCTGCGTTTCCTCCCTCCTCTTTCTTCTCTCTCTCTTCTCCCTCTCTTCTTTCACTCTCTCCTCCTCTTCTTTCTCTTTCTCATTTCTCTCCCCCTCCCTCTCTTTCTTTCTCTCACTTTCCCTCCCTCTCTCTCACTCTCTCTCTCTTCCTCTTTCTTTCTCTCTCTCTCTCTCTCCCTTTCTTCCTCCCTCCTCTTCTTCTCTTTTCACATGCCTTCCTCCTCTTTCTTTCTCTTCTTTCTCCTCTTTCTTTCACTTTCCTCCCTTCTGCTTCTCTCCTCCTCTTTCTTTCTCTCTCACTCTCTCCCTC
>NC_137518.1:12675000-12722500 GCF_041902795.1 Electrophorus electricus | reverse complement strand
GAGCTTGGTTTGGTGGACGGACACGAGCCTCTTCTCCTCAGACTGTTCACTTCCAGCTCACCTTTACCTCGTAAGAGCGACGTCTGCTGTTGTCACATTTGCCTTGCAAAAAAAACAACAACAGCGTAGCTTTGATAATAATGGCTGATTATTATTCCTGTAACTGCAAATATTCCTGTAACATGCGAGTAATATTTTTTCTCAGAGTGAATCTTAAGCATTTTAAAATGGAGCAAGGTGCAGGTCTGTCTCACTGAATCTCATACATCTTGATTTGAAGTTATTCACGCGCTGTCAAAGTCACCTCTGTCCTCACAGTAAAGAAGGTGTTTTGTTGCTGCGTTTATTCTGTTCCCTTGAATATCTGTTATTAGTGTGCCAAGGTCTACACTGAACCTGAGGGGAAAAACACGTTTAAATGTTCACTGCTGACAACTTTCCTAATTCGACATTAATAACGTTTTTTAATTACCGTTTGAACAGCTGCGTCTCCAGGCCGCGGTTAGTCTACGTGGCCGCTACGTCAGAGCTTCGTGCTACGTGGAGCGGAAGTGCCAGTGTCGCCAAACTCCAAAACAACGCCGAGAAACCAACAGTTCAAAGACGAGCAAGATGTCGCATATAACGCCTGCGGGAATGATATTGAGTCCCTTTACGCTTTTTTAGATGACCAAGGCCTTTTAACAGCCATGGGATCGACTGGCATTGCGTAGACTGATTGCTAATAGTCAAGCGGCCTGTGAACCTGGCGCTAGCTGGTTAAGTAGCGTTAACTAGCTAAGCTAAGTTAGCTAAGATAACTAATTACGCATTCAATGGCAGTAAACCCAGCTTTTCACTAGCTAGGTGGAACTGTAAGACTGTCCAAACTATGATTTGAAATGCAGTTGTTATAAACAGCCCTCCTTTGATTAGACAGCTGGTAGACGAGAGTTCGCTAGCAACGAGCAATATGAGCTGGTTCAACGCTTCTCATCTGTCCAGTTTTGCCAAACAAGCTCTGACGAGCGCGCAGAAGTCGATCGACCGTGTTTTAGACATAAAAGAAGAGGATCAGTGGGGTGATGCTACGATTCCTACTTTAGACGGTAAGTTCAAGGAACTGTCACGAATGTCTTGCCAGCTAGCTGAAGGGCAGGGTGCTTGCTGAGGACGGCTGGCTTGGCCGTAGCTGGCCAAGGAGTGAGAGGTTTACTCATTTACGTTTACATCATTTATCTGACGCTTTTATCCAAATTGACTTACAATTATGACTGACACAACATGAGCAATTGAGGATTAAGGGCCTTGCTCAGCAACTTCCCGATTGCAACTCAAGTATCTTAACCGCTGAGCTACCACTGCCCTACTCGGGTAACACCGCTTCTTGCCGTCTACCCGAATTAGCCCTGTTAGGTAGGTTAGCTGTATGTAGTTTGTAAAGTGTTAAGTTTGTCTACTAATTAACGCAGCTACGCTAGTATGCTAGCTAGCTAACATTGTCAACATCGGGAAGCGACGTCATGATGACGTAAACCGCTGTTAGTGCATTTCATTAATTATTAAACGTACTTTTATAACGAACGTGTGCTCTTCTTCGTCGTCTTCACGTTGCTTGGTGTTAGGGCGCTTTTGAATATTATGCCTTGCTATATTCTCAGACATGCCGAGCAAGCCAGTATCTACAGGATGGGGTATGCACCAGTGGGATGCACCCTCAGAAGAAGGCCTGAAGACTCTGCCCCCTTCGTCGGAGGCGATCACCAGGCCGGTCACACGCACCGTGGTTGATGAATCTGAGAGCTTTTTTAATGCCTTCCTGTCTCCAGGAGACATTCAACCAGTCAAGAAGACTCCTGTGGTGTCTGTGGCACCAACCAAGTCCTACCACCGCCTGCAGGAGAAAGATGAGGAAGAAGAGAAGCCTGCTGTCATGGATGCTGTGGATTCCTCTAAACCTTGTCAGGCAGATGGGGGTAGGCGTGGCAGTGCTGGGCCTGAAGAGAGCAAAATGGTGGAGGGCGAACCGCCGGATCCAGAGGAACTTCTGGCTTGTATGTCCCAGGAGCCAGGGCCTCTTCCTCCTGCTAAACTGACAGCACCGGAGCGAAGTGCAGAACTTGAGAGAAGTGAGAAGACGTCAGAATCCCAGAGTTCTGCTCTGACGCCAAAAGCCACGCAAGCAGACGCACCTTCGTCCGCAGCAGCTGAGCTTGCAGATGCCTTTGAGAGCTCCGCCCCTGCTGTGTCCCCCGAGCCCAAGAGTCCAGGCAAAACTCTGCCAGTGCCCCCCAAAGACATCACGCTAGAACCCAAAGACCCCAAAGCAGAGGACAGGCAGAGCGACACGCCGTCTCCCCCTGTAAGCGCCTTCTCCTCCGGCACCTCCACCACCAGTGACATCGAGGTCCTGGACCACGAGAGCGTGATCAGCGAGAGCTCGGCCAGCTCCCGGCAGGAGACGGCGGAGGCCAAGACGGGGCTGCACCTCATGCAGGGCTCCTTCCAGCTGCTCTCGGCCTCCACGTGCGGCGACTTCCCGCGCCTGGACGACTACCCCAAGCTGACGGAGAGCTGCGGCTCCTCGTCGGACGCCTTCGAGCGCATCGACTCCTTCAGCATGCAGTCGCTGGACAGCCGCAGCGTCAGCGAGGTCAACTCGGACGACGATGTCCCCGCCAACCGCACTCTAGCGTCCGTCACGGCGCGGCCCGCCCCCGCCCTCCAGCCGCCGCAGGCCGTGCAGGAACGGCAAGAGGTGGAGGGAGACGCGACTGACTCAGCAAAGGACCAATCGCAGGAGGAGAACGAGATGGAGGAGAGCGGCCGTAGTGCCACGCCGGTGAACTGCGAACAGTCAGAAGACCTGCGGGAGGGTGGGCAGGAGTCTGACTCGTGTCTCGCACTGTCCAGTTTAAGGACTGACCCTGAGGAGTCACTAACACCACCCGTCCCCATTGACCAAAGAGGTGACTCCACCTGCCAACTCCAAGCACTCCAACAGGTCTGAGTTCAGTAGTGATGTGTTCAGTTTCCTCAGCACACATTAAGACTAAACTTAGACTTGAGTTGTACTGCTGCAATTTGTTCTCCATGGAAATTCGTGTTAGCCTAGGAGTTTTAGGCTTGATCCAGATCTAGAAAACCAGCCCTCAGATTCCTGACCAATACGACTGGCCAATCTGTAACTGAGCCTTGCTGACCATCTCGGGTGTCTTGATTTCAAAACATGGCCACCTCAAATACATGTTGAATCTGTCAGAAGTACGTCACCAAGTAGATGCTGTTCATGGCAGGTGGGACTTCTGTGCAGACATCCCTTCTGATTGGTTGTTTTTCCTTCTGCTTCTTCAGGTTGTTGACGAGCTCACGAGCAGGCTGGAGAAGAGAGAAGCCCAGCTTTTAGCCGTCAGCAAGGACAAAGCCCACCTGGAGGAGGAGTGTGATAACCTCAGAGAGTAGGTCACTTGGTCTTACCAGACTGTGCTGTGATAACCTCAGAGAGTACGTCACTTGGGGTCACCATCTTCTCTTTGCTCTTGTTCCTGTGTGTTGGGCTGCTTTTAAATAGGTGGAGTTTTTAGTGATTACTTTTCCTGTTCACTGAATTCAACTTTGAATTTGCTGATTTGAATGTGGTTTGTTCATGAACTGAAAAGGACCCGGCTGGGCGTCATGGTTGGATATTGGACCTCTGTGTGCTTGTGCATGTGTTTGGACATTAAAGGGCTGTGTTGGTGAGGTTCGCCAAAGGAGTTGGAGCAGTGAGAATATTTACTTACACTGGAAACTTTGGCACTCCTTGCCAGCAAATGACTAAAATTAAAGGGAAACTTGCCCGTTTTGTCGCGTGTACACTTGAGCGTAAGAATGTGAACTGTTGTGGTTGTGGTGGAGCTTGTGCCGTTCCTTTATTTTTCTGCTTCTTTAATTTCTGATTGAGAGAAGAGTCTTGTCTGATTGAGAGAAGAGTCAGAAAAACTGGAAAAATATTAAGGTGCATGTCGAAATGTTCTTAAGCTCTGTATGTAAAAGCTGCTCGCTGTTTTTTTATTGACTGGTACTCACTGGTGTTAAGGTCCTGAAATTGCATTTGCAAATTGTGTGTTGAGATTCTTTTGTGCCTTGGAGCAGGGCGTTTAAGGGATAAAAGCATAACATGTTCCGCTATGCCGTCGGAATGGCAGTAATGTGGGAAAGCTGCTTTACGCCACTGGATGACTGAATGTGAACTTCCTGTGTGTTTTGTAGTGAGGTGATAAGGCAGAAGGAGGAGAACACTAGTGTGCGGTCTCTCAAAGATGAGTTCACAGAGCGCATCGCGGAGGCAGAACGCAAGGCTCAGCTCGCCTGCAAGGAGCGGGACATCGCCAAGAAGGTTAGACACGGCCGCTCGTCTCGACGCTCCCGTTAGTCATCCTCCAATTTTTCCCCTGTCACTGGGCAGTTTCCGGGCTTCCGGGAAAGATGTAGTTTGGATACTGGGCCGCAGTGAGCTTGGCACACACGCACCCGCACTGCTGTGCCTGATAAGGTAGTACCAGCTCATCCCGTGCCACTTCCTAATTTGTCTTAATGCTCAAAATAGTACCCAGATATCTGATCTGTCTGGTGCTGTGGTAAGAACTGAACCATTTTTCAGTGTGTGTGCCCACAGACGGCATGCAGCCTGTAACTGCACACTTACGAAGTGCTCCTGAAGGACTGGCCACTGAGGGCACGTCCAGCGAACGGCGGCCGGTGGTTCGGTTACTTATTTTGTTAAAAGCAAGGTGCTTTATGAAAAGAGTGACTGAGTAGATAACCCCAACCCTATGTGCGTTATTTAGACTTTTCCTTGATCCATCAAAACGTTGAAATCTTGTTTTATGGCATTCGTTATGATGTTTTTATGACCAGAGCTAATGGTCTCAAAAGACAAGGATCAGGGTCAGGAGGTTTTCAAGACGGTTTGTGACCGCGTGCGTAGGAACGGGTGTGGAAGTCTGGATAAACGTCACCTGTCGCTCAGCCACGTTTGTGTTTATGTTCGCTCCAGGAAATCAGAAGCCTTAGAGAAGAACTGTCCACCAGGTTCAACTCTAATGAAACTCTGGAGCTGATCAGAGAGAAGGAGGAGCAGATCAGAGGCCTCCTAGAAGAGGGTGAGAGAACCTCTAGAGAACATCTGTGGCTTTCAGGAGTGCTGAAGAAATGTGTCTTTCTGCAGAGCGTAACATAAATAAATATTGCAGCTCTAGTTTTAGAATACGCACACTGCACGTATGGCTGTGAGGGTAGTTAGCAATTGTAATAGATTTGAAATTGAGTCAGTGATTTTTCTCTGCACTTAGTTTTGATACCATTTGATAATGGACTCGTAAGCTAATGCTACCTTGGGTTATAATATAAATATCTGCATTACATGAAGACGATCTCAGCTTTGAAGGTTGATTGCAAGTAAAGTTCAGCTAATACATTTTTTTTGTCAACTACAATATTTTCAAAAGTTTCACTGTGTTTCAGAATTTATTTAAAAGTAACTCCTGAATGCAGAAATCGATAAGCATGCAGTAAGTAAATGTTTTAAGGGTTAAAGAAAATACGAGGATAAAAATAATGCTAAGGCCTCAGTGATTATGGGGTTCTGCTGTCATAAACATTACATCATTCAATTATTAACTGGTGCATGTCAGTCACCTGCACTGCACAAGTACATACGAGACTTAAAAGAGATGAATCGATTCACTTCTAGCACTTTGACCAAAAGACAGTAACACTTGTAGGTATTATAGACATTCTGGCTGGCTTCATTATGCTGGTTAAAGGCGACTAGGTTTGTTTCGTATTTCAGTGTAATAGCATTGACAAACACTGTTGGCTGTTTCCAGAAGCCTTCAGGCTCCTTCTTCTAGAACATTCTGTGTTAATACTGCTTTATGGATGAAGTTCAGTTATTAGATAAAATTTATCAAGACTTCCTGCTAAAAAGATCAATGTTGCAAAAACAGTTGTGAGCAGTACTGAGTTTTTGAATTGTTCTACAGTTTAGTCTTGTATGTGGTGGCAGTTTTGGGGGTTTTTTTTGTGATGAGATTCTGTTCAGCTAGTCGTGAGCTGAGCTCCAGTAGTTGGGATTAGCCTTTCACGTGCCTCCGGCTGAGGAACGTTTGTTTGCCAATCAGGCGAGAAGCTCTCCAAGCAGCAACTCCAGCAGTCCAACATCATCAAGAAGCTGAGGACCAAGGAGAAGGAGAGTGAGGTGAAGATCTCCAAGCAGACCAAGAAGCTGCAGGAGCAAGAGGACGAGCTGAAACAACTGCAGAAGGTCACGCACACTCAAACATACACACGCCGTGACCTCACCAACAGTGTGACTCAGTCAGTTGCACCCCGCGTGTACTGAAGGAGTGACTCGGAGTCAGATAGTTGAACCATTCATCGAGGGTGGGGGCTGAAGTAGGAACAATGGGGTTCATCCCATTTATAGTCATGAAAGAAATGGATAAATCAATATGTTTCAGACGGTCGGACATGAGTCATGGCAGGACCATCTTGGCGTCCCTTTGATCTGCCGTGTGCAGAAATCGCGCGTGGTATGCAGAAGTTAAAACCGTGCGTGTGTGTGCATGCATGCATGCGTGTGCGCAGGTTCTGGATGGGAAGGAGGAGGTGGAGAGGCAGCACAGGGAGAACATCAGGAAGCTGAACTGTGCTGTGGAACGTCAGGAGAAGGAGCTGAGCGGAGCGCAGAGTGAGAACGAGGAGCTGCAGGAGAAGAATCGCAGCCTGCAGGCTGCCCTGGACAGCTCTTATAAGTAAACACACACACATGCACTCACCCCACTCCTCCAACACACACCCAATCTCTCTCTCTCTCTCTCTCTCTCTCTCTCTCTCTCTCTCTCTCTCTCTCACTCACTCACACCCAATCACCCCCTCAAACACGTATGCACACACGTACGTGTGTGTGTGTATATATACACACTCACCCCACTCCCCCAAACACACACACACAGCAACACACACGCAGTTCAGTGTCTCATAGCTTTCCCTTGAGGAGTCGTCATTAAAAAGAATCACATGTGAGGAGAGAAACCTCATGAAATTGTCCAGTGAACTTCATCAGTGAAGTTTCACGTGGGGGGAAGAATATGAAAACACACAAATCTTCTTAACCCACAACTGCATGTCGGTGTGTTTGGTTTTGCCTGTGCATTCCTAACGCTTGCTGACGTTGAGCAGAGCTCCGCCTTAACGTGGAACACCCATCACGTCAGTACTGATGAACGTCGGCACTTGTCAGCTTGTTTACAGAAGCACTGAGGTTGTGCTCAACCGTCCCTTCAAGTTGGTCTGCCTTATGTGTCTGTGTGTGTGCAGGGAGCTTACAGATCTGCACAAGGCCAACGCTACGAAGGCCAGTGAGGTGCAGGAGCTGGCGCTGAGCCGGGAGGTGCAGGCCAAGGAGGAGCTCAGCCTGGCATTGGACAAAGCCCAGGAAGAGGCCCGGCTCCAGCAAGAAGTCCTGGCCAATCAGGTGAGACTCTGCTGTCACTGAGCCTGCCCTGCCACTGCAGCATGGAGTGTTTTAAAATCAATCTCATAACCAGCTCACCTGTACTCAGACTAAGCATGCCGTTACACTGCCCCTATTTTTTTAAAAATTAAAACCGAATATCGAGGGTATAAGACCCCCCCCCCCCAGCGTATCAGTTTTAAATTTTCTTTATCAGTTCAACTTAAGAAAAGTGTTGCTGTATTTCAGTGTC
This sequence comes from Electrophorus electricus, assembly GCF_041902795.1. Lineage (NCBI taxonomy): Eukaryota > Metazoa > Chordata > Actinopteri > Gymnotiformes > Gymnotidae > Electrophorus > Electrophorus electricus. The sequence goes on along the minus strand of NC_137518.1, from coordinate 12,714,770 downwards.
GCTATCGTCATTTCTTCCGACTCCGGACAGTTTTGTTTTTCTTCTTTTGGGGTCAAGTTCCCTTTTTTAAATGTCCTGTTTGGTGGGACAATGGACTTTCGAGAACTTCGAGCGTACCCCGCGTCCCCTAAACTGAGACGGCCCTTCTGCCACCCCTGGAGATCTGCAGACCTGCAGTAACGTTTCAGGCTCACACACCTGAGTCTGTGCTCCTGCCTCTGAAGCTCAGGGCCAGGCGTGTGGGACGTGTCCTGTCTTGTCTTTTTTTTTGAAGGTAGAGGGCCCCATATTAGTAGGGTTTATTAGCTGGGTTCCTGTCTCACCTCTGGTTTCAGGTGGCGGATCTGAGGTTGGTCCTGCAGAGAGCTGAGCAGCAGCAGGCCAGGAAGGAGGACTACCTGCGTGAGGAGATCAGCCACCTTCAGCAGGTAACCTGGTCACCAGAGCCGCCTCGCTCGGGGGATGTTCTCCGTCCCGCCAGGTCTCTGATGGATGAAAACTCCCGATTGCAGTAACCACAGGATTGCAGTCGATTAGAGGGATGTCAGGATTCAGAAGTGTTCTAGACTAAGAAGAAAAATAGCATTTTATTTCATTTATTTTAATTATATTTATTTCAAATATTATATATAGTTACATCAAGTCTCTTTGACTGTCTGCTGGTATAGAATTGTACAAGCTCGCTCTCTCATTCTCTCTCACACACACACACACACAGAATTGTAGTGAATTACACACTTTTCGGACAGAGGTGCTTCATCAGCTGTGGAAGCAAAGTGCTATATTTGTAATATGTAATAAATTACGTTAATAAAGGGTAATAAATTCATGCTACATAATGGGTAAGTAGTACTTATGAATTGTGAATAATTACATAAATGAATAATAAACAAAATGTACAACTGTATAGTTTTTTGTTCTTTCTCTCTACAGCGGTTACAGGAGGCTGAGACCAGAAACCAGGAGCTGAGTCAGAGCGTTACCACGGCAACGAGGCCCCTCCTCCGGCAGATAGAGAACCTGCAAGCGACTCTGGGAACCCAGGCGGCATCCTGGGAAAAACTGGAGAAGAACATTTCAGACCGTTTAGGTGAGAGCACGTTGACTTCAGCTGACCAGTCGCTGTAGCAAAGCGATCCGACACCGTCACCCTCATCGTCCCTCGTAAGGCCTGTCTCCGTAACTCTGTTCTTTTTATTTCTCTCTCCCTCTCTCTTTGTCTTTCGCGCTCTCCCTTTACCTTTGGAGTAGCCGAGGCCCAAGCTCAACTGGCCGTCGCCGTGGAGAAGGAGCGCTCGGCAACCGAGGAGCTGTATACCATCAAGGCTCAACTGGCATCCCTGGAATCCCAGAATTCCTTGCTGCGACAGGAGAAGGGGCGGGTGCATGGCCAGCTGGACGCAGAGCGAGCACGACGAGAGGGACTGGAAGACGAGAGTAGCAGGTACCGGGAGACATCACACGACGCCAGGGACACGGTGGGTGAACGGGAACACCAGTCCTCACCCGTGTGTGTGTGTGTGTGTGTGTGTGTGTGTGTGTGTGTGTAGGGAACATGTTGAACTGGAAAATCTAAAAGGGGAGTATGCACGAGCCCTGGAAGATGCCCGGAAGGAGAAGGTACTACCTGTTCAGTCAACACATGCGCACCCACAAACATATTCTCTCTCTCTCTCTCACACATCCACACCCACACTCTCACACACACCCCCGCACACATGATCTGTACATTTAGCCATTATACTCTTAAATGATACCATTGCCAATACATAGTGTTATTAATAGTTGTATTGAAAAACAACTAAAACAGTTATGGGTGTGAACCTTGAAATTCAGTATTGTTACCCTGCAAATAATAATAATAGTTGTTCATGCATGTACGCAAACTGTCTGATGACCAAATAATGCGAGACTGACATAGTTAGTCATGAGCCATACGTGACATGACGCTGGATTATTAAAGCAATTACCAGGTGTCATGTGGTTGTGTCTGATCTTTCAGCTGCTACTCACAAACCAGCTTGAGATGGAGAAAATGAGGGTGGAGCAAGAGAAGAAGAAGTGTTACCTCGCCCAAGAGGCCCTGAAGGAAAGGGTTTGTAATGATGATGTAAACAAAGCACAGCTTTGCATTTCATTGTGTCCTCTAAAGTGTTATTGTTCTGAGCAAAGTAACAAGCTTTTTGATAACGTTCTCAAACGAATATTGTCATTACACATAACCCCGTGTGTGCATGCGTGCGTGCGTGTTAGGAACGGAAGTTTGTGTGTGTGAGTGAAGCCCCTGCATCCTCTACTCCGTCCCTCTCTCGCTCCAGTTCCATCAGCGGGGTGGAGGTTGGCGGCCTGCACACCTCTCTGCTCTCTCAGGTCAGTTTAACCCCTGCGCAAAGGTCAGCCTCACGCACGCATGTCTCACATGTACCGAGCAGAGTTAGCGCACAGTTACCCTAGCGAGCGGCGTCGGGTTTGAGCTCGATGTATTTCGGTCGTGCTCACTTGGTGTTTCCTGGTGCTTGTGCGCCGTACTCCTCAGGACGACGCCCTGGACCACACATTGGGCGCCATGGCCGGCACGCTGGCCGCGGGCAGCCTGTATGAGGCGACGCGGCTCGGGGGCGGATCCAGCGTCATGGAGAACCTGCAGGCGCAGCTGAAACTCCGCGAGGGTGAGCTGGCCCAGCTCCAGGTGAGCCCTGCCCAGGCGTTGAGTAAAAAACACCTGCTGCTTATCACTGCTCCCATTCATTCTAACTGCAACATGCATGTATTTACTAATTTAAATATAACAAAATAAATAAATAAATTATATATATATAAAAAGAAAGTATGTATGTGAGGTGGTAAGTGCAAAATGCAAGTAAGACCTAATATTGACAGGAAGTGATGACATCAGCGATGCACACAGTTCTTCTGCTTAAGTAATGAGGCCCCACCGTTTCTAGCTGGAGATCTCTGCTCTGGAAAGGAGCCGTTCAGTGATGGCGGAGGAGCTGGTCCGATTGACCAATCAGAACGAGGACATGGAGGCCAAGGTGAAGGAGATTCCCCGACTGCGCGTGCAGCTCAAGGTCAGCTCACTTGGACACTCCCAGCTTTGACGAGCGTTTTTGTCACGCGCGTCGCCGTGTGTATTTACAAGCGAAGGAGGGAGAGAGCCATGAATTTGGCGAAGGAAACTCACTCGTAAGCGTTGTGGTTCTGTTGTTGTTTTGTGCCACGTAAATCACCATAGTGACTGTTTTACCGCAGTGAATGACTAAGCGATGTAGTGCGGTTAGACACACGCGCGTTACACACGTGGTCGCTGCCCGTTTAGAGCGACACGTAATAAACGTCACCGTGTGTGCTCGCGCCCCACAGGAGCTGGAGCAGAGGCACAACACCATCCTGCAGATGTACGGGGAGAAGGCAGAAGAAGCTGAAGAGCTCCGGCTGGACCTGGAGGACGTGAAGAACATGTACAAGACTCAGATCGACGAGCTGCTTAAGAACCAGAAATAGACTCCTGCGCACACTAATCATGCTCTCATGCACATGGCCAAGCTGTTGCGTTGACGGATGAAACACACAAGTGCAGTTACTGTAGAAAGAAAGATCTTCATTGGCCAAAAGCCAACGCTGTGTGTGTAGACTGCATTTTCTTATCAGGTGTATTTAACAAATTATTTTTATTTTAAGTTGGGGAAAGTGACATTTTAAATGTGATTTTCAACAATACTTAATAGATTTAAAAACAAGGACGCGCATTTGTGTAGTGTGGGCCTAGGCGTGGTGAGTTCCACATAAATCTGCACATTTAAGAAAGGTTTCTCTCATCATTCTCAGTGTCCAGTACTTAAAAGTAACTGTGTTTTAACGTTTTTGGACGACATTGTTTCTATTGAGCCAGTACTCGTTGAGCAAGCAGTGAAGAAAATAATGCTGACCGTTTTCGAGTAACCAGTGTCAGTGGATGCCCGCCCGTTGTACTGTAATATGTTTAACACGTTCACTTGAAGTTGGTCGAAGATTTTCCAACACGGTGATTAATTGTAGGGAAGTGCATTTCCCGACAGGGATCAAGTCTGATATGTAGGTGTTGTGGGAAAGCAGCTGGAGCTGTTGAGGGGCCTGTGCAACACTACATTAGATGTGATTTATGCATTAGCGGCCTCCAATGGTAAACCATCTCCTTTAACTGCTCAGACTCACACGTGGCCATGCATAATGTGGGTGTGTGTGTAAACAGTCAAAAACTGTCATGTCACGAATAGCTTTACAGTTTATCGACAGTTCCTGTGTAAAATCTGTAAATAAACTGAGAAATATAGACTACTTGGTGCGATGTTTGCCTTTATGCTTGCCCTTTTTCACTATTCAAATGATTCGTTTCCTTTCGCATAAACTTTAGAGCTAGAATTAGAATTAAAGCCCCGTGGCGCCCCCTGGTGATTAATAATATACCGCAGGCCGGCTGTTGTTTCCGGTGTTATGGCGACTTGGATTCTTCACTCCAGTTTGTTAAAAAAGGTAAGTTACTTAATCGTTATTAGTTAGTCAATTTCAAGTCTGCTGCAGGTCTTCTGATGTAACACTGTTTACCATCCACGTAGACTTGCGTCGTACCCCCTTAATACTTTCCGATGTCCTGAGAGTTTTTTTTTTTTTTCTTAGCCAAATCCCGTACTGGGTGGGATGGGGCAGCCCTATACACAGCAGGCTCTGTGTGGCGGCCGCGTTATCACCGAAACTCCCGTCCAGCTTGTCCCGTCTCGGACATTTATCTGTAAAACGCGCGGCTGTCCGCTTTTCCGGAACCGCAGCAGCACGGGGCTGCTTTTCAGTGAGCTCCTGCAGTTCCAGACCAGCCGACGGACCTAAATGGACTTGAGTCGCGCCTGTCCGATCCACTAGTGACGCTGCTTCCGTGAGTCTGCACACATCCCGGCTGCGGTAAAGGAGCACACACTCGTTTTTTAATTCGTGACCCGCTCCACGCAGCGGGTGCAGCAGAACGCCTGCAGCCTGTCCAAGAACACCGCGGCAGCAGGAAACGTCATCGTAACGTTATCATAACGTCATCTTAACTTCATTCCTGTAAGGTGCACACGCGTGACTGTAACTACGTCGTCTAGCCTAACGGTTAACAGGTTTACATGGTCATTCGTGGTCTGCATTCGCCGCTACCTGCACCTTCCGCCGTTCGTGCACTGATGCTATGGACAGAAATACCGGACACGTTCCTGAACTGGCTCCGGTGTTTCAGGGCCGCGCGCTCATACGCATTCCGCCCGGAACCGCACGCGCCTCGGCTCGGGTCTGCGTCTGTCCTTACATTGGCTCAGAGGACGCGCGCCGCACTGGGTTTTGGTGTTAATTTCCCACATTTCAATCCCGAATGCTCCAACAATGGAAGGAAAAGGGTCATTAATCTTTCCCGCGTTAGGAGGTCTGCGGGTTAGATCCGCTCGCACAGGTTCCCACGCTGCGCCTTTCTTTAGACCTTTGTTCTCACGCTCTACATTTTCATTCTCATAATCTTACCAGTTCTCTCTCTCTCTCTCTCTCTCTCTCTCCCTCGCTCTCTCTCTCTCTCTCTCGCTCTCTCTCTCTCTCTCTCTCTCCCTCCCTCCCTCTCTCTCTCTCTCTCCCTCGCTCTCTCTCTCTCTCTCTCTCTCTCTGTCTCTCTCCGCCCCCCCTCTCCCTCCAGTGTCGCTGTATATAAAGCTGCTCCTTCTCCCCCCCCCCACCACGCCCGGGCGGGTCGTTTGCGGGATTATGCCGCCGGTCCTCGCGCTGCTCGCGGTCTGCGCGTGCGCCGCGCTCGCCGCCTCCACCGACGGGCCGCCGCGCTTCGACTACAGCGCTCTCGCGCTGCCGCGCCACCATGTCGCCCGTTTTCTGCGCAGCAACAGACGCGTCGCGCACCTCTGCGAACAGGACCCGCGCTGCCCGTTTCAAGTAAGGCGCGTGTTCTTTCTTCCTGCTGGAACCTTCGCTAGGAGTTTCCCTCGTGCAAAGTCAAACGGTGCACTTCTTTCATACCTTTCCCACTTAATTTAGTTTGCGACCATCACAGTTTTGAATTATTCATGTTATTTACACGCATATAAAAACTGCGTTCCCTAAACAACCACATCAAAAACCCTTTGAAAGTCATTCTGTATATTTCAGGGACTTTATTCTGTTGCCCCAGTGTGATTGTTTCCTCCTCCTCGTCTTTTCTGTACTGTTTGCCAGGATGCTTTGCAGCAGAAGGTCTCGTGTTGGGGTTATGAGAGAGATTGCCCCCCGGAGCAGCGGTTCAGCTACCCGGTGTGCACCAGCGTGGACTCAGGATGGTGAGACCTCTCGTGAGAACGAAGCCCGTTTCGGAGCTCGCGTGAGCAGTGTGATGTTTTAGCGTTGTAAAGCCTCCGGAGGTGCCAAAAGCAGAGCAGGAGTGCTTGGTCTCGACTAGAGTCCGATTCTCGATGTGTGTGTGTGTGTGTGTGTGGCAGGGCAAGCTCAGTGCAGGCTGCACAGGAACTCTTTTGGAAGCAGGCTGACTTTGGCTATGTGAGAGAGCGACTGAGGGAGCTGAACACACTCTGCAGGCCTTTAAGCCCTGTGAGCGCCTGTCTCTCCATCTCTCCTCTTCAGATGAAGTGTTTCCTAGGCTGGCGCCTGGGATCGGCTGGAGCGTGGGTGGAGCGTGACTGTGTTCTGTGTTCTTTTCCCATGCTAAGGGTGACTCTTCTCTGGAGTGCACCAACTACCTACGTTTCTGCAGGGCTACAGGCCTGTACCTGGACCTACGGAACCCCCGCAGGGGTCATGAGAGGTCAGTGCTCATGACCAATAAGAAATGGACAGTGCAAAAATACTGGCTTTGAGAGTTTTGTTTGTTTGTTTTTGTTTTCTCTATGTCACGCTTCCATTCAGCTCTCACACTACAGTTACAGTATAGTAGTAAAATAAAAAAATCTTTCTTTCTTTCTTACACTCTCACGCGCTCTCCCTCTCTCTCTTTCTCTTTCTTTCTTGCTCTTTGTCTCTCTCTGTGTGAGTGCAGATATAAGGAGGATTTCCTACAGCTGGGTGAGATAGGGGGTCACTGCCGACTGAACAGCAGCGCTCTGGAGGCAGAGGGGCAGCACAAGAGCCCCCTCCAGTCCTGGTTGGTGTGAATGAGTGCAAACAGAGTTTTCAACCTAGATCGCTGTTCAGACTGCAAGTAGAAGTGCTTAAATCTGGTTTAAATTGACAGATCTGAGGTACACAGAACTGTGTAAACAAATGAATTAGGTCACCCATGTGGCTTCTGGTATTATTTGTGCAAAATATGTTAAGTTCTTCGGCACGACTGACATTATTTTAACCAGAAAAAAAGAAAAAGGTTCCACCAGCCTGCTGAGGCCCCGTGTGCCACGAGAGGCACTTCCTGTGTGCCATGACAAGCACTTCCTGTGGAGACACTTCAGCTCTGAGCTGGTCTGTTTGCTGGTCCCAGGTTTGCGGAGCTGCAGACCTACTCCGCACTCAACTTCCGCCCCGAGGACGACGGGCACTGTGACCTCATCATCGAGAGACCCACAGTTTTCATGAAGCTAGACGCAGGTGGGCCAGGCCCGGTTGCCATGGCATCGTCCCGGAGTGTAACGATGAGCGGAAAGAACTGAATTTGAAACAGTATTATGTTGTCTACAGTATTCTCAGGAGCTTTAAAGGGCGGAGTATTGAAGTGCTCAGTGAAAGTGTTTATGTAATTCTGACGCTCTGCAGTCAGGTGAGTGTCTCTGGTTGCGTTTTGACTCTTTTTTTTTCTTCTTTTCTTTTTTTTTAGGAGTGAATATGTACCATCACTTCTGCGACTTTGTCAACCTGTACATTTCCCAGCATCTCAACAACTCATTCAGCAGGGACATCAATATCGTCATGTGGGACACGGTATTCCGCACGCAGAGACATGCGCACACATGCTCGGAAACACAAGAAGCGCACGCAGTCAGAGAGTGATATACAAACGCACGTGCAGTGTCGTATCTGAGGCGTTTGTGTCCGCTGGGGGTGGTCGGTGCTTAGGGGCCAAAATCACAATGATTTATGGAGACGCCTTATCTGGGCCACCTCTCTCAGCTCTGGGCTCACTGACATAGAGAAAAGTGTGAGGGAACAACTGATACTAACAAAACCGGCAGAACACCTGCAAGCATTACGGTTCATTAGTTATTACAATAATATTAATAATGCATTAGAATAAACATCAAAGTGATATCCAGGGGTCGGGATAAGCCAATTACAAGGTCACCTGGGAGCTATTTCTCGTTAACTGGATTAACTGGATATTTGGTTTAATTTGCTTTTGGAAAGCCAACAAGGCCACATTTATATTAGATTATTTTTTATCTTGTACTGACACAGTCTCTGCACCATGTCTGATTATCCAGGTACAAACCATGCGAACGGACAATGACCTGCTCATATTTGTGTTAGGTGCCTGTACAGAACTGATAAATACAGACCTTATTCTACTCAAGGTAGCAGCTCACCTGTGCGCGCCCCCCCCCCCCCCCCAAGCTGTTGTCATGGTAGCGTGAGGGCTGACTGTGCTGTGTTGCAGAGTCTGTATGGATATGGAGACTTGTTCAGCGACACCTGGCGTGCCTTCTCAGATCATGATGTCATTCACCTCAAGACCTTTGACTCGAAAAGGGTGAACATACGATTATGATTTGGTTTAATAGCATAACGATTATATTCATGTATTTATTATATTAAAGTGTCTATATGTCTTCGACTATCTACTTTATACTTTACATAGATCACTAAGAAAATGTAATTAATTACATATTACATTCATTAGAGGAAATGTAATTTAGTTTCTGTGTGAGGTTGAAGAAGGAGTGTTTTCACTGTGTTTTGTACAGGTGTGCTTCAGGGATGCCTTCTTCTCGCTGCTGCCGAGGATGAGATACGGCCTCTTCTACAACACCCCCCTGGTGAGCAGCGCTTGAAACAGGACAACATGGGACTTCAGAGCCATGTCCTTGGGTGGGCGGGAGGGGTGGAGAAACAAATCTCATCTCCTCTACGCTTTGAGGTCACGATAATTGCCTCGAGATTGTGAATTTCCAGTGTGCGGTGGCGCCGCGGTTCTGCGTGTGTTAGAGTTGCACGGGCGCGCTTGGTTCTGCCCCTCGCTCCACTCTCGTCTGGAGCGCTCCACGTGGGTGGCAGGACTTGTATGGCAGGCGGAGCCGGGCTAACCCTGCTGCGCGTGAGGCGCCCCGCCCGTCTGCCTCTGACGCTGGAGCTGTTTTGATATTCATGACTGAGAGAGTCTCATCTTGCATCTGGAAGTGGTTTACAGGTTATATGTTTGAAATGTGAGGGGAGATTATACAGGTGTGTGTGTGTGTGTGTGTGTGTGTGTGTGTGTGTGTGTGTGTGTGTGTGTGTGTGTGTGTGTGTGTTATAGATCTCAAACTGCCACAGTGAGGGGATGTTCAGGGCATTTTCCCAGCATGTCCTTCACCGTCTCAACATCCCACAGGAGGGACCCATGGTAACACACACACACACACACACTCGCATGTGCACGAGCACACACACATGCACAAGTGCACAAAAACATGCACACATACACACTTGTGCAAAGTCGAAAAGATTGACCAAATCTAAATCTAAGTGCCCTTATGTAAAAGATCAGGAAGAAATGCTGGACTAATATCTCACTAATATCCGACACACACACAGACATTGACTCACACGTACTCACATGCACATCTGTGCTGGCATCTCAAAACAAGCGGTGAAAAGTCTTGTTTCAGAATCTACTCGTTTCACCTGCCCTGCGCTGTTTTAGTTTCCACAACAGCTGGTGTAAAAGTCTATTGTTGTTGGTGTGTGCGTGTGTGTGTGCGCACGTGTGTTTCATGACCCTTCCTGCTTTACCAGCTGCTTCTATCATTACTGTCAGTCTGACTCTCTCTCTCACACACACACACACACACACACACACACACAAACAAACAAACTCACTGTCCCATACATATATCCACTGTGTGGAATTAAATTCACAGAAATAAATATTCACTATTTTTATTTAATTACAGTAGTTTTAACTATGCATCAACCCTAACTGGCCACTAGATGGCAGTGCTGTGTAAGGTGTGTAAAACTTTCCTGGTCTTGAACACAATGGCATCAGGGTCTGTACGTCCTGAGTACAGTGCACAGTGAAATTTAGCTCAGGTCATCATTACTGTTAGATAACTAATACATTTAAGGTTATGGCATTTAGCAAATGTTATTATTCAGTGTGACGTACATATTTATCTGTTATTATATGTTTAGCCAAATAAATTAATTATATAACTATGGTAGCTTTTATTTTTTAACTAAGATGGCTAAGTGGGTTAACTAGACCATTTTGAAGGAACCAAAATCAAAGCAAGACCTGTGTGATCAAAACAGGGTGGGATTAGGATTTAGCTCCAGAGTGCAGAGCTCCGGTTGTAGATGTTAAACCCTGGCCTAATGGAATCGTCTTCCTCGTCTTCTTTGCCTTGTGCTCCGTGTTTCAGGAGGGCCGAATCCGGGTCACACTCCTCTCTCGGAGCACGGAATACCGCAGGATACTAAACCAGCAGGAGGTGAGAACGTCTATCTTTGGCTCTGTTGTCCCTCTCTTTCATTGATTTATCACTCCGCTTCGTTACCTGCACATCTAAACACTTTTATTTCTAACAGGCTGCAGCTTGGTAAAGGGCCTGATTTAGTTTGGCTGCTGTCCATACAGGAGTCGGCTCTCATTAATCACTTACTGAACCCCTACTGTGTGTGTGTGTGTGTGTGTGTGTGTGTGTGTGTGTGTGTGTGTGTGTGTGTGTGTGTGTGTGTGTGTGTGTGTGTGTGTGTGTGTGTGTGTGTGTGTGTGTGTGTGTGTGTGTGTGTGTGTGTGTGTGTCTACAGCTCATAAATGCCCTGAAGACTGTGGCTTTATTTGAGGTCAAACTGGTGGATTACAAGTACAAGTGAGTGACAGATTCTTCGTGATTTTCATCAAAGCACATTCACTCTGGAGAAACCCAGGTCTGGCACTGACCTTGCTGTGTGGGGGTGTGTTCCAGGGATATGTCATTCTTGGAGCAGATCAGGGTGACCCATAACTCGGACATCTTCATCGGGATGCATGGCGCTGGTCTCACTCACCTGCTCTTCCTTCCAGACTGGGCTGTCATATTTGAGCTGTATGTGTTAGAGAGGGTGTGTGTGTGTCTGTGTGTGTGTGTGTGTGTGTGTGTGTGTGTGTGTGTGTGTGTGTGTGTGTGTGTGTGTGTGTGTGTGTGTGTGTGTGTGTGTGTTGTCATCATCAATGCTGCTGTAGGTGTTGTAAACTTGTGCTCTTTCATTTCTGCAGCTATAACTGTCAGGATGAAAGCTGCTACCGTGATCTGGCCCGGCTGAGGGGAGTGCACTACCTCACCTGGCAGAGAGCAGACAAAGTGTTCCCTCAGGACAGGGTACAGTGAGCTACACACCCATAAACTTACACATCCAACACCCATACACTTGCACACCAAAACCCATACACTTACACATTTAAATTTACATTTACTGCATTTAGCAGATGCGCTTATCCAGAGCGACTTATAAAAGTGCTTTGTCATTTACTCATAGAATACATCCTAGCCAGTGCAGTAGGTTAGAGTCCAATATACCAATGATCTAGAATACTGTAGAAATACAGGGATTACTGCTGATGCCTAGAAGTACAAAATACATAAGGTCTATCTTAAACAATGATAAGTGCAATAAACAATAAGTGCTAGAGTATGTTAAACAACATCAGTGTAATAAACAATACCCTACAATAAGTACTAATTTGGTTTGTCAATATAGGAGCAGGGTCAGTTGTCATTTAAATGTTCCATGACTGGATGGGTCTTCAGTCTGCCTTTGAATACTGCATTTGAAAACCAACACCCATACACCCCCACACCCATACACTTACACTTACACACATAAACCCATACACACATACACCCACACCCATACACTTGCTACCATAAATTGCAGTTAGAATGTCCAACTCTCTGCACAGTCTCTTTCCCGGTATTTTTTAGATTTTTGAGCTTTTGTAATGTTATCAGTGTGCGTGAGATCGTTGGCAGATCTGTAAGAGAAGCTCCACTCTCTTCCAGGGACACCACCCTACACTCGGAGAGCATCCCAAATTCACCAACTACACCTTTGACCCGGAAGAGTTCATACGTTTGGTCAGGCTGGCTGCGGATCATGTGATGCAGCACAGGGCACGGCATTCAAAACGGAGCCGCGATGAGCTATAGCTGAAAACACACGCACTCACACAAATACACATGAAACACACTGTTGTGTGTTTTCATGTGTAGACATTCTGTTTTATGGAGAAGATTAGCAATCCAGATTAGTACAGCAGTACAGGATCAGATCTGAATACGCCTCCACAATCCCAGGACTGTGGCACATCTGTATCTTTTACAATCCCTTACGATGTGGTTGGAATCGTTTCGTAATCATATGATAAAAATATTTTTTCAGATGACCAACATTCCTGGTAAATCACCTTTATTGCATCTTGTAAACCTGCAGTGCTGAAAACGTAGCAGATTTGCAGGTGAATTTGTAACAGAAATGTAAAAATGATCGCTTATGCAGTGGTGGGACGCACGCTTCACTCTCAACACCTCATTGTGTTCCGCAACTCATCACCACCGCAGTACTTATTTTTTACACTAATGATTGTATTTCTGTACACACTATAGTATACTGTGGCCTCCAGCGATATGACGTTGCCACAGCCGCTATCGCGATAGCAATTAACGTTTGCTACATCGAACCCAAATGTGTTCATTAGTATAGAGTACATTTAACTTTTGAACAAAGCTTTTGTTTAGTGGCCATCTGCTTTTTAAAAAATCTTTGGGGATAATGAGGGTTCCGACGTTTCTCCTTTGAAGTGAAGCACTGTGCAACCTGTTGTATAACGTGAGTGAGTAGCTTTAAGATGCAGTGACTGGCTATGTTAGTTTCAGTAAGTCACTCGTGTGAGAGTGCAGTTTTAGGACTATGTGCCTTAGGACTGCTGGCTTGACTTTGTAAGTCTTGCTCATTAAAGGGTGTTGGAGTTTACATTTTGAAAGCTGATCTAAGACCAATTTGTGCTTTAACTGGTATAGAATGAACGTAAGTGTGCCGTTCGGTTGAGCTTATTAAATGGGGAATCTTTCACATAACGTAGTCATTTAAATCTATCCAGGAGAACTCCACGGCCGTGGGGTTTAAACACACTAGATGTAACGAGCAGTTTGGTGAATCCTATTTTGAGAAACAAATTTCATTGATTGACGCTCAGAGTTTGGCGCTAAATTCAATGGAGGAAATAAACGAGTAAAAGCACGAGTGCAATTTAGGGGAATCAGCAAAAAAGAAAAGTCAGCGATGTATTTATTACAGTGTCCAAGCTATTGCATGTACATTCATATTTGTGTGTGTCGTGTCCTAATCACGAATGTTTGAATGCGACTGTAAGTTTAGTTTCTGCACAGTTCAGGTCATCTCAGGTATACGCTGCTGTGCTCGTGCATTAGACTTGTATGTAGATGTGACAATTGATTTTTTTTTTTTTTTTTTTAAAGAACATTTTATAATATTTATTTTCTCGGTATTGCTGGTGTTTTGGAGCAGATCGTGTTGTCTTTACTGCAGAGGGTCAGTGACAATGTTAGTATGGTCAGTATTTGAACAATGGTGTGCAGAAGATTTTAAAGAATGTAATTTTGCATGTGTATCACTGTTTTGGGCGGATTCGTGTATAAACATGTTTTGGAACTTGAAATTAAATTGTTTTTAAGCCCTATGTGTCTGGACCTGTTATTGCAAACAGACAAGGCACTTTTGTAAGTCGCTGTAGATAGGAGCGTCTGCTAAGACCTGTTTTTCACGTATACTTCCATATACAATAATTCATCAAACTGGTCTCAAGGCAGAATATTATATGTAGTCCTACTGCAGTCCCATTCGGTGTCACAATGCTTTCGGTGCTTTACATTAGAGCTGGACGCCGTTAAGTCTTGTCACCGTCATTAATCTACATGACCTTAAAACTCAACCAGAATTATCTTTTGTTTTTGACATGTACCTGCCACTAGATGGCGGTACAGCACCGCAGATGGACGTGGTGAACCTGGCGCCGGCGTGGACACTTAAGAGATCGCTGCCGTTTTCAAACATATTAAGGTACCTTGTTTATTTATTTATTTGTACTGTCCTCTGAGTAGCTGAGACTTAAACTAATGAGTTGTCCGAAGGACCTTGAAGTACATAGCCAAGCTAAACTAGGGGGGAAATAATACTGGCTATATGGAAAAGCGTGTACTGCGTGACTTTCCGGATGTGGACTTTGGAGAGGGTCATTTATATGTGCATCTCTAGATTCGTTCATTTGAAGGAGAAAGTTGGGAATTAACACGCACACATCGGTTTCTCGCCAATGCTCTAATAGTTTCGCCCTCGCGTTTTGATTACTGAAAGAAAAAAACAAACGAACTGTATACGGTTATACGCGCGGACGCACGTGCCGTTAATTTCCGACCCCCAGCAGGTGCAAGGCGGTCTACTGATCGCCTCGCGCAGCATTCGTCCGCGATCATTGTTGGCTGACGCTCGCGGTACCAAAGCTCAGGTGCACTTGACTGATAACCGCGCGACGTCTTACCTGTTCTCTTGAACAGGTGAATCCCAGCTAACCTTACACGCGGGCATCCCTGCTGTGTCGTGTTGAAAGCGGTGGCGTGACGGGAACGGTGGGGAGCGTGTCAGGGCGAAACGGCGTTGTTTATAAATCTCAAGCCTTGCTGTGAGGTAAATCGTACGAATAAGCATTTTTTTCCCCCCGCTATTACAAAATGTACCTCAAGCAGGCGTGGAGCGGAGACATTATTACGCTGTTTTTTGCAATGTAAAATGTAATAAAGACCCTCTTCCCTTATTGCCAAAATCAGTCAAAATCTCACGCCTAACTTACTTAGTCGAGGCGAGGCTGGGCTGCTCATTGATGTGGCATCACTTTAATTCATTTTCCCGGTGTGTCAATATTTGAATAAATGAATTTTCCCAATGCCGCGCTGATACGCGACGATCTAACGCGCGCCGTTCACGCGCGACTCTCATCTGCTAGGCCACAATCCGGATTTGATTTTGTTTTTCGTCGTCTATCGTCCTCGTCTCCCGCGTTTTCCATTCGTCGTTACGCGTAATATCCATTATCCTCTGTGTATCGACGCCTAATCTAATTCATTTGATAAAGACAACATTTCTCACCACCGAACAGACATAAATTTAGCGACGGCTCATCTTACAGGTCCGCGTCTCCAGGCGTCCCACAAAGCAAGAAAACATTCTCTTTCCGAGGATAAATGTGGAAATATTGATTGAGTTGGAAGAAATATTCCTCAAGTTATGACTAGATATTTCCATAATGCTCCCCTCAGAGAGCTCAGCGCGAGAGGGGAGCGGTCTCCGCGGGGATCCTATAACGCGCGCGCTCTTCACAAGGCCACGCAGGACTTCTGTGCCCTTTCCTCGCGTCGTCCTCTATCAGCGATTTAACGTTTTATTCTGCTTTAGTAGCATATATCTTAACGAAGGCAAGAACTCGAACAGCCTTTGCACGTCTTTATGCGTACGAAACGAATAATCCAAAATTGAGTTTATAACAGAGAACAACCTTTCTAGTATTTTTTGTCGCTCTATCTATCTATCTATCTATCTATCTATCTATCTATCTATCTATCTATCTATCTATCTATCTATCTATCTATCTATCTATCTATCTATTTTGCGTTGTACGTGCAAAGCAGAGGCGCATGTTTCACAAGTTCACGACGGGTTGGTAAACGGTGGCTGTCCATGGTCCTGGAACGATGTAGTTCGGCGGTGTTTGGTGAACTACGAAACTACGAAGCTGCTTAGGCTCGCTCGGGCCCGCGGTCATCGCAGATCTCTGTCTGCAAAGATCGTGAATGTGCGGATGCGTGTCATTTGTTGCATGTGTCCGACGTGTTCCGGCACCCAGCTACGGAACAGGAGTACCTCCGTCCTACCGGCGTGTCGCCGTCGCCCTTTGCGCTTCCCCTCCTTTCGGTCACATCTGAATATTTTGCGCATTGCACCGTAAGATGCGATATAACTCGATACACAGAAAGTGCAATCGGCCAGCGTTTTCACCCGCGGTGCCTTCAGCACAAGTAGTCTACGTTTGGTGGAGCATCACAAGGTTGTGTGTGGTTAATATTTTATAAGGCATGCCTAAAGGTCCGAGCTGAAGAGCATATTCATTCGTGAAAATTAATAGCTTTGGGATACTGAATGTAAATTTTTTTTTTTTTTTTGTATACAATTCAATTGTTAATGGCTTACGGCCCCCCTCTTAATAGGGTGGATTGTTTATCTGCTTTTAATTTTTTATTAGTAGCTTTTTATTGATTGTAACATTTCACACACAAAATATTGTGTTTTTCTTCTCGATATTAATATCAGATAAACTGCATCGGGACGAGAGGTCCTGTCGATTCTGCCGGCGTAATAAAGCGTTCCCTTCACGCAGACCCTCCGTGGCCACTTGTAGGATACCCGGGACGCTCGTGGTGTGTGACGACCCTCCGGTTCCTCTACTCTGTCAGTGAAGGTGGGAAGGAAATCTCACCGCCTCACGTGCCATCGTGATTAATGGTCGCGCGGTCTAAACGCTCGCGATAGACCATGTGATTGGGCAACTCTGCAATCAGTGTCGAGCGCTAACTATTTCTGTGATCTGAAATTGATATCTGTGATGGAATACCCTTCAGAACTCATTCGAGGGGTGATTAGATATCGATATCATCATTTGTAGATGACAGAAATGTATCATCGTGTCCAACTTGGGACCCGGAATGTAAGACCAAAAGGAGATCGACTGAATCGATCTCCAACTGAGAGCTTTTCAGTTCAGGCGAATTGTTAAAACTCCATTACTCGGAGAGATGGGTACAACAGAAGTGTCATTCTGACTGACAAAACACAAACCACTTCAAAATGGACCCTCCCTCCCACCGAAAGGCTTTTTTGTGTGTGTGTGCGCACGGTGAAGCCCCCCCCACACACACACACACTTCAACACTCGTGAACTATGACATCGGTACGCGTGGCTACTTGGAAGAATTGCGAGCGAGGCGGGTGCAGCCAGCGCACGTGCGCGGAATAACCGAGGCGAGTTCGCGATTCTCTTGTCAAATTGATCACGGCGGTGGGGGAGGAGTGCACGAGACGCAGCGATTATCTCAGACCTCCCCATCACTCACGCTCAAGGCGGTAACGGGCCCGGTGCGACGGGGGGCTGCGCCATCGCAAGTTAATAATAACTCGTTAACAAAAAAAAAGTCTGGAACGTTACGAGGCAATAACCTTTCTTTTTTCTCTGTATGGATTTACTTCGTTGCTGAGCTTTTAACGGCGAAGACAATTTTTTTTCTGTTTTTCTTTTGTCCCTCTCGTTATATGTTCTGTAAGTTATTGGCAGCGGTCAGATTCCTAATAAAAGGTCGGAGAAACGCACTCGGGAACTCCAGGAGCACAGCATGCGCGTCGGCCTGGTGCCGTCGTCTCCGTTTCGCACTTGGCCGCTCGGGGTCCACGAGATAGACACACGGCCCTCGCGCTTGCCCCGCCGTGACAAGTCAGGAATCGGCGGCATGAGGAGAAAGTAGAAAGTCACAGCAGCTCCTCCGCAGAACCCGTCAGCATTCCGAAGCCGGCGAGAAGGAATGCACAAACTACAATAGATACCGGTAAGACAGAGGTTTCAAAAAAATCACGACTGGCGGCATCGATCTCTACGGTACGGGTTCCTCGTGTCAGATGTGTTTGACATAAGTGTTTGTGGTATCTGTACAGTCGTTGTTAAATATAGATCGTAGCGAGAGAAGAGTGAAACTTTGAGTAGTGAGACGTGCGATGCCCTCCGTGCGAGTGCAGCGCAGGGAGCGGAAGCAGAGATCCGACTCAGCAAAGCGATCATTATTAAACGCGCAACTAACGCGTTACAACGCGTCGATATAAGAAACATGACTCCCTGCTTTCCTTGATAAATGTCCTGTTTCATGCGCGTCTGGTCTCCCTGACCCTCTGTCGCAGCCGGGTAGTTATCGGAGTGGCTCGGCAGTCCACACATGAACCTTAACATCGCGGCTCTCGCCAGGAAAACGACGCAAAACGAGGGAAAACGCCTGAGCGCGTGAAAGATCGAGAGGCGATCGATGCACTGCGGGCTGAGCCGCGCGACGCTGCAGGCTCGGGGCATCCCGGTGGCTGTTGAGTGGTCCGCGAGGCTGATCCGCTGACCCGGCGCTTTTCACGCCGCTTTTCCCGGCGCTTTTCACGCCGCTTTTCCCGGCGCTTTTCACGCCGCTTTTCCCGGCGCTCGCAGTCGTTTTGCGTGGATTTCAGTCGCGTGGTGAAGTCGTAGTCGCGGGGCTGGAGAGAAAACGCGCTGGAGCGCGCGGGCTACGGTCGCTAGACATCAAAGCGGGGCAGTGTTACGTATCCCTGAAATGTACTATAAAGACTTTGACTAATTTCTTCGTGAAGCCTTAAAAAAAAAAAAAAAAAAAACATGAAACAAAATTTTTAATGAGGATGAATCACCCGTCTTCACTCTCTCTCTTTCTCTTTCTCTCTTTCTCTCTCTCTCTCTCTCTCTCTCTCTCTCTCTCTCTCTCTCTCTCTCTCTCTCTCTCTCTCTCGCGCGCGCGCGCGCTCGCTCGCTCGCTCGCTCGCTGTCACGCACACATACTTATTTACTTTCTCCCTTGTGGCCTTTGTCTGGCACCGAAAAATGGCTTGATGCATGTTAATTGGTGCAGTAATGAGATCTTCCCCGTATCGTGTTGTAATTGCTATTCATCCCGTCTCCACCCCCTTAGCCAGCGCGCGGTTCTCCCGTTCTCGTTCTCCGATTCGTTCTCCCCAATAAGTACTGAGGGTATCATTATTCCCCTCTCTGTTGCTGTGCTGCGTGAGAGGACACCACAGACATTCGTATGATTACTTTAGTCATGAGCATGAGGCAGAGCAGCGCTGTGTGTGTGTGTGAGAGAGAGAGAGAGAGAGAGAGAGAGAGAGAGAGAGAGAGAGAGAGAGAGAGAGAGAGAGAGAGAGAGAGAGGGTGGTGGTGTTTGGGGACCTAATTCTCACCGACGGTCACATTAACAGTCGAGCTCCATAGTTCAACCCAAGGCTACTTGACCTGACCTGCGCCTCTGTAGACAAGTAGCACAGACACTTTCTTTATCTGTCCCTCTTTCCTTCTGTCTGTCTCTGTCTTTCTACGTCCGTTTCTGTCTCTGACACTGTCCATCTGTCTCTCTCCCCCTCTCTTTCTCTCTCACACACACACAATTGTTCCTTTTATTCAGGCCTGGGATTGCCAAGCTTCATTTGAGATAGGCAGAGACAGACAAAGACTGAGAGGTGAGAAAGCGAGACAGTGCTGAGCCTGTCTGGAGGCGACCAGCTCAACGCCACAGAGCTCCCTCCCTCTACACACTTTATCTGTGTTCCACTATTATTCCTCTCCTCTCCCCTCCTCTCCTCTCCTCTTCTCTCCTCTCCCCTCCTCTCCTCTTTGTGAACACATGAGCCTGGAGGAGAGGGGTTGGATGAAATGATGGCGAGACAGAGGGGGTACAGATGGAGAGTGGGTTGCCCTGGGTCGCTTCACATCGAGAGATCTCCGGATGTGCTTTCCCTCTCTCTCGCTCTCTCTCTCTTCATCACTTGTTCTTTCTCCTTTACCTCTCACGCTGTTTAGTCCAGTCCGATCCCTTCTTTCAGCCGAGGTGCTGTCGAAAATGCCTTGTTCCTTAACCTTAGGAGTCTTTCCTGCCGGGATTTCCCCTCAGTCCACGGGCCGCGCATCGCCTAAGGAAATCCTCCAAAAATAACACTCAACGGATTTGACCTGAGATCAGAGTTTTTGAGAGAAACGACTGAATCATGGTAACAACAGGCTGCTGGGGAGATCTGACCTGCCGCCAGCGCTCCTGTATTCTGGTTAATACATCCTGCATTATTTTGTAAGCAGCGTGGAACAGTCTGACAGTGGGGTAAAGGCAGTAGTCCACTTAGTGGTATAGGGTTGCCTTGCAGAGTAGAGCACTGATGATATATTCAGGTTACATGTGTATGGCAAAAACAGCTTAGTGAATGGGCAAGAGTTATTTATTTATGTATTTTTGTGGGATGATATAAGTGCATCTGTGGGTTGAACAAATGGATGTAGAATGTGGTTTTGGAGTTGCAGAGGTTGTAAGTCGATTGCTAACAATTTTCTTTATAGAGGTAACGGTATTATATTTAGCCATTTAAGAGGACTGTCAGGACAGGTGGATAATGACAAGAAATATGTATGAGTGTTTAAATTTGCTGTGTCATTTTGAATGTGTCTGCATGTGGTCTTGCATATGATTGTCTTTATCAGTGTTTGTTTTTGAATCTTTGTTAATGTGAGTAGAGTGTGTGCGGGTGCGTGAGTGAGTGTGTGCGTGTGCGTGTGTGTGCGGGTGTGTGTGAAGCCTGTAGGAGTGTTTAGCTCTCCACGCTGTCAGCAGGTGTATGCGCAGGCTGGGGTGAGTGGCTCGGTGAATGTGTGTGACTACACACACTGCTGCTGTCTGACTGTGTATGACTCCTGTACTCCTACTCAGTGAGGCACAGAGCTCTCCCTGGCACATCCACCAGCGACAAGGCCCGAGGGCGAAGAATGACCGCATGTCTGTGTAGGATCTTAGGGCGAGAGGCACGGGGTGTGGGGTGCAGGGTGTAGGGTGTAGGGTGCAGGGTGCGTGGTGTAGGGTGTAGGGTGCAGGGTGCAGGGTGCGTGGTGTAGGGTGTAGGGTGTAGGGTGCAGGGTGTAGGGTGCAGGGTGCGTGGTGTAGGTTGCAGGGTGCGGGGTGTAGGTTGCATGGTGCAGGGTGCAGGGTGTAGGTTGCATGGTGCAGGGTGCAGGGTGTAGCCTGTACGGTGTTCTCCACTTCCGGTCCTAGTGCTGCTCCTTTCAGCACTTTCCATCCTGTAACATGATGGATAAAAGTCCTCAATTAATAAATAGTCCTCCCTTAATCATGACCTTAGAATTACAGATGTGCAAAAGAGGCCTGGTTTGCAGAACACACCAAGCAGCATGGAGTGTAAGCCATAGGCCAAGGGTACCGGTGTACAGAACAGTAGCGGAGTAGTCAGCACAGAGCATAAGGCACGCAGTGTGGGACACCACAGCATGGCGTGATCTATGTGTGGCAGTTTGCAGTACTGTGCCCTGCACATCTCGGAGTTCTCTCCGCTGTGTGATGGGCGTAGGGCTAGGGTGTAGGGCGTAGGGCTTAGGGCTAGGTTTTAGGGCATAGGGTGTAGGTCTAGGGTGTAGGGAATAGGGTGTAGGGCACTACAGCACATAAGGCATGAATGCCCAAAACGTTTTTGGCCTGGTCAGCTGAAATGTAATCTGAGCAGTGAGACTAAGCATATGATGGAAGAAAATCAATATGTAATATGTCTCTGATAGAACCGGCTGTATGATACTCATGTCACTGTCAACGCCGGTTTGGTGTGATGGAGTGTACGATTGACTTGTGCTTCAGGACAGCAGTACTACAGAGGACCAGGGGGCTGGGCACGCACATAGGACCCTAAAATACAGCCAACAAACATGGCCATGTATGCGGTGGAAAGAGCTGGACCTTAAAGATGTATGAACGTAACCTTCAGGCCTCCTGCTGAGTTCTTTAGTGTCTTTACGATATGAATATACAAGCCAGATGTCGCTATGACGACTAAGCCCTGGACAGTCCTAACCGTAGCTGTTCAGATCCTGTTCATCTGTGTGGAAGACTCCAGCCTGGTGTCCGGAAGGTGGGGCTACACTCTGCGTGCGGCTGGCCCTCCGGGGGCAGGGCTGGGTACCCGAGGTTTCAGGTTAAATCATAGGGTGTTGATTTTGGGGTAACTGGCGGATAGCTGGACTCCCTCACCATGGTGTCTGCTGTCTGCTCTGTCATTCTGAGAGCGAAAAGTTTCTTTTGAATGCTGATTTATTGAGAATGCACTATGCAGAACTTTGAATGGGTTTATTTTTTGGCTCGAACCGGACGGTAATCAATCAGACTCTATTCTGTTTGATTTCTGTGAGGTTGATTTGTTTCTTGTTTCTTCAGTGGGGAATGCAGACATGGCAAAGAGGCTTTTTAGAGCAAGAGGGTTTCTGGGTAAGAGCTGAAGTTCAAGGAGGGTGTGTGTGTGTGTTTGTGTGTGTGTGTGTGTGTGTGGGTGTGTGGGTGTGTGGTCGTGTGCATGTTTGTGTGTGTGAGTTCAGCAGACTTCAGCTAAGGTCCCTTCTCAGTTCAACATACTGTCCTTGAATGGGTGTGTGTGCCTGTGTGCATGGTTGGGTGTGTGTGTATGTGTGTATGGTTATCTGTGACTGTGTGTGTGTGTGTGTTTGTGAGTGCAAACTTACATGCAAATGACTCAGTAATCATACGCTTAGCGTCTTTGTGCATGCACCAGTGTATGTGTGTGTATGTCTGTCAATTACTATTTTTGTGTGTGTGTGTGTGTGTGTGTGTGTGTGTGTGTGTATGTGCGCGCACCCGTGTCATTTGCTTTGTGTGCATGAGTGCATATGCCAGTATGCATATGTGTGTGTGTGTGTGTGTGTGTGTGTGTTTGTGTGTGTGTGTGTGTGTGTGTGTGTGTGTGTGTGTGTGTGTTTTAGTGACAGGGAATAAGGATCAGAGGTTAGAGGGATCAGAGTGAACAGCAATATGGAACCACACTCACAGACAAACTAATTCACTTATTGGCAGTGGCTGCATGTTTCAGTGACTTTGTCAAATGAACAATTGATCAGACACCATCTCTCCCTCTCTCTCTCTCTCTCTCTCTCTCTCTCTCTCCCCTCTCTCTCTCTCTCCCTCTCTCTCTCTCTCTCTCTCTCTCTCTCTCTCTCTCCCTCCCTCTCCCCCTCTATCTCTATCCGTTTGTTCTGTCATAAATGTAATTGCAGCGTTGCGTGTGGCTGTCTGGTCGTTAGCAATGGAGGAGTGAGAAATAATGAGGGCGCTTTACCCAATGGACTGGACAGGCAGTGGAGCGGGTGGGGGGACGGGGGTGCCACACTGGTGTCCGAGAAGAAGCCCGTAACTGCAGGCTGGCCAGGAGAGAAGAACATGGAGAGAGGGAGAGAGGGAGGGAGGGAGGGAGGGAGGGAGGGAGAGAGAGAGAGAGAGAGAGAGAGAGAGAGAGAGAGAGAGAGAGAGAGAGAGAGAGAGAGAGAGAGAGAGAAGGACTTCACAAACCTAACTGGTCTCCCTCACAGCAAAATTCAAATGCGTCTTGGCATGGAGTTTGTTTATGTTCATTTAATCGTCATTTGAATCCAAAGTGTGATTAACTGGTGTGTCTGTCTCGTACAGTATACCTGGGACTAAGGCTTTAAGTAGTGTAATTACATTCATAGCCATCTGACATTAGATCAGATGGGGCAGGAGGCAGGTGAGCAGGTGTATGATGGGTGAGCTGGTTCATCTGAATGTGGCTCATCTGGAATTAGTGAGTGGAGGAGGCGGCTGGCTGGATTAGCACAGCGGTGAACCCTCCTGGCTGTCTTTTGTTACAACTTGTATAATTACTACTGTACACCACAGAACACGACACGGCCTGAAATACAGCTGAGAGCCACTCTACACTTATAGCCTCTCACAGTGGTGGTGATGGTGCTTGTTTGAGAATGTGACAGGCACAGAGAGTGTGAGACAGGCGCAGTGAGTGTGAGACAGGCGCAGTGAGTGTGAGACAGGCGCAGTGAGTGTGAGACAGGCACAGAGAATGTGAGACAGGCGCAGTGAGTGTGAGACAGGCGCAGAGAATGTGAGACAGGCGCAGTGAGTGTGAGACAGGCGCAGAGAATGTGAGACAGGCGCAGTGAGTGTGAGACAGGCGCAGTGAGTGTGAGACAGGCGCAGTGAGTGTGAGACAGACAGAGTAGAATTATGGTGCAGAAGAGAAAGAGTGACTGTATGGTTCTGGTACAGTGATGTGTAGGTCTAGTGTGAGAGAGAAGGGGAGAAACCTTCTCGGTTTTTACGGCTCCAGCTGTGGTGAGACCGCTAGCTGACACACACACTGCACACCACACCCAACAGGACGGAACCTCCACGCTTCATCACCCTCGGCTAGCTACGCCCCGCTATGTCCCGCTACGTCCTGCCACAACCCACTTTATCCCGCTATGTCCTGCCACACCACCACCAGAGTAGCAGCCGCCATGAGTTCACTGTGGAATAAAGTGGGACCAGGTAACTCAGCCTGATTAGACATGCCATGCGTGACGGAGAACAGAAATGGTCCCTGCGCTGTGGTTACTCTGGGGCTGTCTCCATGGTGAGGAGCTCCAACACTGGTGGACGACCCCGCCGTGCTAGGCAGCAGACGGAAACACAGGAGAGTGTAAGGATAGGCTGGGATATGACACACACTTCACAAGCTTGCTTGAGCTGTGATGTCACCGAGCGCTGAGACGTTCGTCCGCCACGCTGGCTCACCGCTTGGAGGAGTGCTCAGCCAGCCATTACGCCGACTTGTTTACGCCGACTTGTTTACGCCAACTTGTTTGGCTTTCTGTCCCTCTGCCCTTGCTGTTGTGATGGAGGCAGGTGATGGATGGGGTGAGCTGAGCTGATGGAGATATGGAGCAGATACGTAGCAGATACGGGGCCGTCCTTAAGGTTTAGGAGGCTGACATCTCAGCCTATCAGCTCTTTCTGAGCTCAACACGGCTGTGGAATGGGTGTGTGTGTGTGTGTGTGTGTGTGTGTGTGTGTGTGTGTGTGTGTGTGTGTGGCAGCCTAGGAGGAAGTTTATTAGACTGTTAGTGCTAGTGTGTCTGTTTGCTCATAAAGCAAACAGCAATGCAGAACACACACACACACACACACACACACACACACACACACACACACACACACACACACCGAGAACAGGAGAACATGAGAACATGATGACAAAACAGAGCAGAAGGGGTGTCAACTATTCAAGTGGAAATGTGAATGAATAAAATACATCCAAATGAGACAAAACCATTGCACATCTACTTAGTGAATAAATGAAGAAGAAAAAAACATGGAAAATGTGTCGTAACAACATGTAAGAAACAAAAGCCTCTTGATTTGGCTTGTATGATTTATATGAAAGAGTCTTTCTTTCTTTGTTAATGTATATATAGTCTATAATGTGTGTGTGTGTGTGTGTGTGTGTGGGTTATCCACACCCACCAGACTTCATGGAGCTATCCTAAAGTTCTGCAGGGTTCATACGCGTTCTGAGTAGCGGACTCCTGTTACAACTCTGCTTCCTTCCTCTGTCTGGGCGGAGAAAAGAGTAAAATAGCAAAAAGCAAAAAAACCAAACCCACATCTGGAGTCATCGGATCTTAAGGACAGAGCTGGGGGTCCCGGCAGCGCCGGGCCGAGCGGGGCTTAAGTGGAGAGACGATCAATTCCTGGGTAACGCTAGCTTCCTCCCTCTCCTTCCCGAGTCAATAGAGAGAGCGGAGTCTCTGGGACTTCAGGCAATGGCCCCGGACGCGGCCGTTCTCTGCAGTTTCTCTTGAGACGTCCGCTGCGTTCTCTCTCTGCTGGCGTGAAAGAACGTGGCAGGTGGTTTTCACCAGGATCGTGTAACCGTTTCTGAGCTCCGGTCCACACACACACACTGTCTGCTGTAGGAGCTTAAACGCTTTCACGAGAGTGTGTAGCACAAAGCAATTAACAGTGTGTGTGTGTGTGTGTGTGTGTGTGTGTGTGTGTGTGTGTGTGTGTGCGTGCGTGTGCGTGTGCGTGTGCGTGTGATTTGAAAGGAAAAGATCAGTTTGCAAGTTGTTGCTGTCCAAACATTTTAATCGCCAAAAGAACAACTTTCTCTGAAAAGATGGAGGGTAAAGAATGTTATTCTTGATGGTTTCTACATTAGAATTTGAAAGGCTTTTTTTAGCTGATATTCCAGCTCCCAAAGGGGAAGAAAAATTACAGAATTCTTAAAGCGACCAAATCTTAAAGTTGGAAAAGGGAAATAATGATAAAAAAACCAAAAAAAAAAACGTGTTACTGGGCACGTTCAGAAGTGCTATCTACGGTTTTCTTGACTAAAAAGTTCAACACAAAACCAAGTCCTCAAAACTTTGGGAAAGAATGAAGTGGCTAATACATCCAGTCCTACATACACAAATACTCAGCTACACATGCAGCAAAGTGCACGAAAGAATCCAATTTGGCTGTAGTGTAGGGGGTAAAATTGTTTGCTTATCATAGACAATATCTGGAAAGAGAGAGGGAGAGCGATAGGGAGGGAGATACAGAGAGGGATATATAATAGATAGAGAGAGAAAGAGGAAGCGAGAGAGATATATGGAGAGAGATAGAGAGAGCGGAAGATAGAGAGAAGAAAGCAGCGTTCGTCTGCATACACGCTGATAACGCGCACAGTATGAAACTACCCACCCACACACACGGCTGGTGAGATTCCCCACAGATACACTTGTGTTTATCTGGCACACAGGGGCAGTAGATGGGGCAGGCAGGGAGCTGGATCCCCCCCCAACCCCACCGGCCCCTGGAGAGCCGATCTCGGCGTGTTCCGGTGCTGTGCGTGAGCCTCGTGTGGGCTGTTTCCCAGCAATAATCCTCTCACTGGTGGTGCTGAAGTTCCTAATGGCTTTCTGGTGCACTCCTCTCCAGGTGCATCGTGGGGCATGTATGTGAGGAGACACAGCCTTCAGCAACCTGAGATGGAGGACGCTTTTTTTTTTTTAATGTGACTCTGCATAAGCACACACACACACACACACACACGGCCACACTGGACTGGCCGCACCAGCAAACGCGCGGTTCTGTGCTCTGTGCTGCAGGGGCCACGGTGATCTGTAGAACGTTCCAGGAGAGGAACTGCACTAGGAGATATTCAAAACTGTAGTGACGTGCTTCACTTTGCGTGCACAGATGCCGAAGCACCTCCGTCTCAAACATACCGTTTATCTGTTTTTCTCTCTCTCTCTCTCTCTCTCTCTCTCTCTCTCTCTCTCTATATATATATATATATATATATATATATATATATATATATGTAAAATTGTAGAGAAGTACACAAGGTTTCCAGAGAAACAGGAGGTCTGAGACATAAATACACAAACACACACGTATAATTCTGAATATCTTTACATCTCTTACTACAGTACACTGCAGTTACTCACCTGCAATGTTCTTTAGATGTATTTATTATTTAGTGTTTGTTTTCCGACCAAGTCACAGCCTACAAGGTGTATTGATGGCTTTCATGGTTTTCATGGATCAACGGCTAACAGCTACATTTGGGATGTTTTTTAAAAACGTATCTTATGCAGTATCTCGAACTGGCAGCAAATGTGCAGAAGTAGATGTGCGTGAACAGACGTGACTGAGAGCCGAGTGTCTTACATGAGCGGTAGATTGTAACAGGAGAGACGTCTGCCATATGCATGTGTGTCTGTACGAGTGTGTCAAATGTATTGCTTATGCGAGTCTAAGGTGCATGTGTGAGTGCATGTGCATGTGCGTGTGTTTGCGTGTTTATGTGCGTGTGTTTGCGTGTTTATGTGCGTGTGTGTGCGCGTGTGCATTTGTGTGTGTGTGTGTGTGTGTGTGTGTGTGTGTGTGATTCAGGTCATGCCAGGTGTAAATCAAAAGGACCTCCTGATACAGGCTCTCCCGAGCAGACAGTCCCTGTCCTTGTTCTGATGAGCTCCACCATGCCAGGTCTCTTCTCTTTCTGAAGAGCCTTTTATATTAAAAGGTCGTATAAATAACACACATACTGTGTGTGTGTGTGTGTGTGTGTGTGTGTGTGTGTGAGAGAGAGAGAGAGAGAGAGAGATGTAATACATAAACAGAGACACAAGTATTATGTGGTAAATTTAAATTGTGTTGATGTGATAATAACAGTAAATGTGTGAGACTATCTGATACAGGAACAGTCACCAAAAACTGTCCTCAAATAAAAGTTTGATTACTTTAAATTAATAGTTAATAGTCAAGTAGAAGAAAAAGTTGTAATTTAAATCATTATTTAAGCAAAAGTAAGAAGGTTTCTCCCAAGAAGACTCAGGTAGTGAGTCACCCCCCAGGATCTCTTTTAATGATCAAACTAGAACTGCAAAACCAAAATAAAATCAAAACACCAAATCAAATATGTCCAAAACATTTCTCCTGAAATGTGAA
Organism: Electrophorus electricus; assembly: GCF_041902795.1. Taxonomy (NCBI): domain Eukaryota; kingdom Metazoa; phylum Chordata; class Actinopteri; order Gymnotiformes; family Gymnotidae; genus Electrophorus; species Electrophorus electricus. The sequence continues at coordinate 12,686,421 of NC_137518.1, read as the reverse complement.
GAATAAATTGTAAAGAACGCAATTAACACAACACAATTAACACAAAATTAATTCAACTAACTCAAGACACACACAATTCAACTAGCTCAAGACACGCAATTCCACGCTTTGGCACGTTGAAGCAGTACATTTAACTAAATAAAGTCTGCAGAGAGGCACACAGCATTCTGGGAGTCCTCGCCGTCCTCTTCTCCAGTCCCAAGAGTCCAGTGGCAGATGCCACGAGACTCCTGTGTTGCAGAAAGATGTTAAAAATGCGCACCATGCACCTGCCTGTGTAAAGAGAATGGCAAATGTGTACTCTCTCACACACACACTCCCATCCTACCTCTTCAGCACTGGATTGAGAACGCTTTATTGCTAAGGACAAGAATGAACACAAATAAACTCCTGGGACTGATTTTTGAAAATTGTCGTTATTCTTGCTGACGGGACATTTCTTTTCTCTCTCTCTCTCTCTCTCTCTGTCTCACTGACAGCGCATAGACTTATTTCGACCATCGCTGCGTGATATCTGAAATATCATGTGTCTTATAAATTTTACAGAAAGCTGAAGGAGATTGTGTCCTGATATGTTGTTGTTACTCGGTGGGAATTGTAATTGACACTCTCTGGCCACTAGGGGGCGAAAAAGGGCAACAGCGACCGCTGTGCTAACCACCCCCCCCCCCCCAAAAAAAACCCCGAATCGCCCGTAAATTATCAGATACATTTAGATTTAAATTGCGATTTTAATGCCATATTTTATTCTGCGTAATCTTGGAATTAGTTTGAAATTGTAACAAGGCTTTTGTTACAGGATGAAATTGTAATTAGAAATCAAATTTGTTTGACGTCACAAAAGTGTTGTGCAGGCAGATTACTTTGAGATTACTGCAGGTTTATTTGAAAACGTATTCTTCATATTATTATTATTATTATTATTATTATTATTATTATTATTATTATGCCAGTTTATTTTAAGATATGTAAAGCAATTAAATATTTCTTTCCCTAAAGGAGTCACACCTTAAATAGTGCATGGTTAGGATTTTAAGCAGTCACATGCGAATAGGTAATTATTCCTCATGCATATTCATGCTTTTAATTTGTTTACATGTTTCTTTCTTGAAGTCATCCAAAACATAATAAGTAATCTTGAAAAAGTTAAAATGCAATATTATTTATATCCTATTCTGCTATTTTGTTCATTTGCATTTCATTGCAAGATTTTTTTTTCTTTTGTCTGCAGTCATAGCTAGAGAGCAGCTCTAATAAGAACGGCAAAAATAAATAGAGTAAACCATTTTTGTTTACACACACACACACACACACATACACACACACACATACACACATATATATATATATATATATATATATATATATATAAAGTATACACACTTGGTAGAGAATGCACAGAAATTGTAATACATAAAAATTATGCTTGCAATATAAATCATTCTAATTAATGACGGTATTGTTAATTAATGACAGTATTGTAATTAATGACAGTGTTGTTAACCAGGGCTTGTAACGAGGGCTTGTTGATGTGATGAGTGAGTCCAGGCAGCTGGGTCTCAGTGCAGTGTGAGCAGATCGGAGCAGAGGAGGAGATACTCACCCTGATGTGACCTCCTGCTCCCAGAGCAGAGGAGGGGAGACGCACCCTGAATGACTGCCCTTGGCCTGTAGCTGACTTTACTCCTGAAGGTGGTGTTGAGCACACGCCTAAGTGGTTTTTTCGGTCCAGGGGTGGTTTTTTTTCAGGTCTAAGTGTTTGTGTGTGTCTGTTTGTGGAAACGGTGCAGGGCAAACCCCACTGAGACACTGCATTAAGTGTGTGTGTGTGTGTGTGAGCGTGTGTGTATGTTTGAAGTGTGAGTGTGCATAGGAGCATATGTGTATGTGTGTATGTGTGTGTGTGTGGGGGGGCTCTCTCTCCCCTGAAGTGTGTGATGTAATCGTGAGACTGTTCAGAGCCAGCGGGTAGGTGAGCCACTGTAAACAATAAATCAGCTTCATCTCTGTGGTTACTCCGTGTGTGTGTGTGTGTGCATGTGGGTGTTGTTTGGGGTGTCTGTAGTGTGTGTGTGTGTGTGTGTGTGTGTGTGCGTTATATGTGTGTCGTGTGGGACGTCTGTGGTGTCCGTGCGTGTCTGTGTGTGTGTGTGTGTGTGCGTTATATGTGTGTCGTGTGGGATGTCTGTGGTGTCCGTGCGTGTCTGTGCGTGTGTGCGTGTGTGTGTGTGTTTAGAGGGGGTATGTGTCTCTGAACATGTCCCTCCTTGGTTTACCTTCTCTTCTGTCCTCCTCTCCTCTCCTCTCATCTCCTCCTTTCTCTTCTGCTTGTGCTATTTCTCCTGTCTCTGACCCCCATCTCTAATTCAACTCCCCTCTCTCCTATTTGCTCATCCCCTCCCTTCTACTTCTTTTTTCTTTTGTTTCTCCGTCTCTTCTGACACTCTTCCTCCTCCTCCTCCTCCTCCTCCTCCCCATCTATCTCTCTCAGGTTGAGGCATAGACAAGGCGAATAAGAAACCTGGGCTGAAGCAGGCGGTGACGGACTGAGATGTCCGGCTGGCCCCGCCCACAGGAGCCCGTGTGATCAGACGGTGTTGTACGCAGGGTGAGACCACGCCCCACGTCTCTCACCAGCCCTGCAAGGACCTACATCATAACACCTCAGGAAATACGGTTGCTTCTTTGCGTCTCTTATCCATCGTGTAACCTTTGTCTCGTATTTGTTATTACACATTTGCGTGTTTGTATTTTTGAACGCCGTGTAAAGAGAACTCTGAACAGCATCTTGGCTGGACTCCATGAAGGAGGAACTGTTAAGACATGATAGCCAAAGGTCTGTAGGGAACTTCTGACGGACAGCTCTAGGCTGTCTCGCGCGCAGCCGAGGGGGTGTTGAGTGGGTGTGGCCCTGCCTCACACGTGTTGAGTGGGTGTGGCCCTGCCTCACACTTGTTGAGTGGGTGTGGCCCTCTGTCTCACACGTGTTGAGTGGGTGTGGCCCTGCCTCACACGTGTTGAGTGGGTGTGGCCCTGCGTGTTACTGAACTAGTGAAGTTTTGCCCTCACTGTTGTGTTCCACGTAACAGGAGCATTTACACCGGGGGCCCACAGAGCTTAAAATTTAATTATTCAAACCATTTTAAACCTTTTTACATGATGTCTCTCTCTCTTTCTCTCTGTCATTCAAGATGAAGATCTGAATGGATTACCTTTACAACTTGTAAAAACTTTGCAAAATTCTTAGAGAGTGATGATAGTCGTAGTGTAATTGAAGAACATCATAAAATACACAAAAACATAATAATTAACAAATAATATAGAAATAATATACAGATACACATACATGTTCATACATGCATATTTGCATACTTTTAGTTTGGGATAATGTTGCATTTATTTCTTAAAGAGCATGACTTTTATCTACCTGTTTGATTGATTACAACCATATGATTTTCTCTTAAACATATCCTTATTATTTGTAATTATGTTTACGAAACATAAATACAGATTTGATCTGTCTCTATGTTTCCTATAAAAGAGAAGAATACGGTGTTAATAATAATAATAATAATAATAATATGTGTCATTTATTGATGTGTTTGTGATGTAGTACATACACAGTCTGCTCTGGTGTTTGCCGTGTGTCATCTTCAGCCTACAGTTTCTGTACTCTTCAGAGTTGCCTTGCTCTCTTTTTAATGACATACCGAATGTGTTACGTGTTTAGTCATTTCTTTCACTCGTTCTCTCCTCACCACCTTCTTTTGTCTCTCTCTCCATCTTTCTCTTTTTCTTTTCTCCCACAATTCCTCCCTCCATCTCTCTCTCTCTCTCTCTCTCTCTCTCTCTCTCTCTCTCTCTCTCTCTCTCTCTCTCTCTTTCTCAGGATGGAACTAAGGAAGACTAATTCGTTTGCCGCGTGGCTCTTGCGGGTCATCCTCCTGGTCGCCGTGGTTATGTTGTCATGCCGACCGGTGTGCGGGGGTACCCGATCTCTGCGGGGAAGCACAGGTAGACCAGGGCCAATCACAGCCCTCCTGGATTAATTAGGCCTATAGACACTCTCCTCTTGGCAAAACACCAAACACACAAGAATCAATTAAAAATAATAAAATATTAAATACATTTAACATTTGACTCCATTCTTCTGATCTTGCTACACAACAATTTCTAGATAAGAAATCGTTTCGTTTATGCAGAAACCCTGACAGGTTAAAGCAACTCGGTGACTGCTGTGCAGGGTTCCACAGACCTTTACGCTGAGTAGCAGATTCGGCACATAGTGCAGAAATGACAGTTATGCAGAGTGATTATTCACTACCTACACGAGTGTGAGGTGATGTGAAGACACGTATTTATGTGTTTGGAGAGCAGCATCTGTGTGAGTGTGTGTGTGTGTGTGTGTGTGTGTGAGTGTGTGTGTGTGTGTGTGTGTGTGTGTGTGTGTGCGCATGTGCTGATGGCGATAGTTGTATGTGAGTGTGAGTGGTTGTGTGTGTGTGTGTGTGTGTGTGTGAGTGTGTGTGTGTGTGTGTGTGTGTGTGTGTGTGTGTGTGTGTGTGTGTGCGCGCATGTGCTGATGGCGATAGTTGTATGTGAGTGTGAGTGGTTGTGTGTGTGATAGTGGTCATTTGTGGGAAGCAGCAGCAGTATGTGTTGTGTATGTTGAGGGCAGCGGTCATGTGTGTGTTTTGTGTATGTTGAGGGCAGCGGTCATGTGTGTGTCTTGTGTATGTTGAGGGCAGCGGTCATGTGTGTGTGTGTCCTGTGTATATTGAGGACAGCGGTCATGTGTGTGTGTGTCCTGTGTATATTGAGGACAGCGGTCATGTGTGTGTGTGTCCTGTGTATATTGAGGACAGCGGTCATGTGTGTGTGTGTGTCCTGTACATGTTGAGGGCAGCGGTCATGTGTGAGTGTGTGTGTGAGTGTGTGTGTGTATGTGTGTGAGTATGTGTGTGTGTGTGTGTGTGTATGTGTATGTGTCCTGTACATGTTGAGGGCAGCGGTCGAGTGTGTGTGTGTCCTGAACTCTGGGCCACCTCTGTAGTGCAGTCCAGCGATGGCCGTGTTAATATGTGTGATGTTAATTGTCCGGTCAGTAAAGCTCGTCACACCCGTCACAGTGACCCAACGTCCACACAACCCAGCTGTACACTTCTAAGCGCGAACGAAATGATAACGCGCAAAGCTGAAATAATGTCCATGCCACCCAACCACCCCCCCTCCCCCTGCTAATTGACACCCATGAGCTAACTAATTCTGATTTGCATAATTCATGAAATGCCCCGCTCTCGGCGAGTCAGTGGCCAGCAGTACATAAATATTTTAGCATGGCAAAAGGTCACTCTCGGCCCTGGTCTGTGCATCATTCATGATATGCAAAGTCCTTCCCCGAAGACAGCTGCGCCGGCCCCTGGCTTAATTACGCCTGTTTCTTTAATTACGCCTGTCCTCTTGTGTTGTGGATACTAATACAAGGTGACCTTTCTTTCGGCCCCAGAAATGCCACCAACACGCTGCCCCACCCCCAACCCCCCCTCGACCGTTACTCTTCCTTTCTCTCTGATGGAGGGTTTGGAGATGAGGGCCGTTTGTTTTATTTATTCTTTAGGCGGAGACGTTTCGTTTTCTTCTGTTCTTCTCCACCAGAGCGCTAATTACGAGCAGTGGTGCGGCGTGAAGGTCACGGCGTGGCGCGTGGGTCCAGCAGGGTTCCGTTCCCCGCGCGCGCTGCTCCCCGTCACTAGCGGACAGCGCGCGTCACTTTCAAAGTGGCCCCTACCTTCACTTGCCACAGGCTGGGTCCTTGCTAATTGGGAGTAAAACTGTTGCAAAACGCGACATTTACAAGAGGAAAAAGTAACGAGAGAGTAATTGGCCGAGAACCGTGAAAAGGGTCTTTCTTTTAAAAGCCCGAATGACATATTTTTCTGTGTGGAGAGGATGACGTTTGCACTTACCGCAGGGATGATGCGCCGTGGCTGTGCTGCAGTACCGCAGGTGGACACAAGGTGGCTCTGATGCTCTAGGAATTACTCTTGAGAACCGGCGTGAGAAGCGAAGGCTGCAGATCAACAAATGGGAACGGACAACGCGGATCAGTCCAAATGAGAGCGACTGGCACCGAGTCTGACAGTTGCCATCTTAATTAATATATCTGATAAATAAATAATTTATTAAAATGGTCTTGTTTGCTGCTGGGTTAACGGATAAGGAGGCAGGTATTGGGTAGTCATAAACGGTGCATTAATGATCACACACACCCACCTACCCCTATTCTTAGATTTCCTTGGTGGTGATAAGCTGTTGACTAAAAGGTCGTTTGTTAATTTCTTTTTATCTCTTCTGGGTTGGTTGTCACCGTACCCCTCACCAAACTGCTTCTCTGAATGACAAACCCCACGCACGACGTTCGGCGTGTCCTCCAGCACCTCAAGCATGCGTGAGAGTGTGCCATGTCCCATTAAACACCGGCGTGTGACGCAGGGAACGCGGCTGCCGTTCGCTAATGCCCTGTACGGGAAGCGGGAGATAACTCAGCTACGGTCCGCCACAGTAACTCCACATCGACTCTCGTTAGTGTCGGCCTCAGTCGGGCCTGCCGAAAATGCACCTTTCTTAAAACAATCCTCGGTTTGAACATATGTTACTCCCTCGCTTCGTCAATAGCGACAGGGCAACAACATTTCTCCGTAGTTGAGCGCTGAACATGTTTCAACAAACTGGCAGAATCCTTTTTTTTTTTTCTCCTTCAAAATGTTCTCATTTTTTGCACTTTTATCTCCATGTTTTTATTGAATTCGAAGCACCAGTCCGTCTCTTAGATTGGGACCGATGTGATGCCCCTTGTTTGTCTATGAGAAGGCTGGTGTCTTCTGCTGTAGTGTGCCACTGGGCTTTGAGTGTAGTCCATTGGAGACATTTGGCCTCGGTGTTCGACACTCACCCACAGATCAACAGATATGATTACCTTGTTGAAGTCTGTCAGCGCTTGGAGTATACGTATGAATGAGCCAGACAGGGAAAGGAGGGGCTTTGTATGGGCATCAATCTCTCTCTCTCTCTCTCTCTCTCTCTCTCTCTCTCTCTCTCTCTCTCTCTCTCTCTCTCTCTCTCTCTCTCTCTCTCTGTCTCTGTCTGTCTGTCTCTCATGTTCCCCTTCTCAGATGGAGCTTTGTGGCCATTTTGAATAGGCTTTACTGCAGATAGATTTGCGTGTAAATGCGCTGCCTCACCTGGGCCACCCAGCCGTATAAACAACCTGTTCGATGATCACACATCCCGCGATTTAGCCGCGTCGGAGGCTGTTATGCTGAGATAACGTCAGGCTGATTGATGGTGTATGCGGCACATGACAGTTCATAGAGGGAGAAACACAAATAAAAGAAAAGACACACAAATAAAGACAGACGTGGTGGCCATGATGAGGACTGGACAGATACAAAGAACCTCACTGGTCTTTCAGTCTCATAATTCAACCTTCAGCTGTTTTGTGCAAAATTTAAACACAGCTGCAGGTGACTTCATAACCCACCTGATATCACTTTGCATAATTTATTGTAACGTATTGTTATGTATAAACTTATTTAAACACTCCTTTCTAAGGAGGTGGAAAAAATCTATTTGCACTCAGTCTATTTTCAGCACATGCTAGGCAGATGCCACGTTTGTTAGGGTGCACATGCTAAGTGCTTGTGAGCAGCGAGAGAAACTTACTATTCTCCCTTGTGTCCCGCTGGCTTTTCTCTCGGGTGTCCTGCGGGGTGTCAGCCGAGGCGAGGCAGTGGAGATGAACTCATCTAGGGCTCAGGACACATTCAGGATGCGTTCAGAACACAATCAGGGTGCGTTCAGGGTGTGTTCGGGGCACATTCAGGATCTGTTCAGGGTGAGTTCAAGTGTGTTCAGGGCACGTTCAGGGTGTTTTTAGGGTGGGCTCAGAGTGTATGTAGAGTGTGTTCAGGGCATTTCAGGCATTTAGGGTGTGTTCAGGGTGGGTTTTGAGTGTGTTCAAGGCTTGGTTAGGGAGATCAGGGCATTTAGGGTGTGTTCAGAGTGGGTGCAGGTGTGTTCAGGGAGCGTTCAGGGTGGGTTCAGAGTGCGTTCTGGGTGTGTTCAGGACGTGTTCAGAGTGTGTTCAGGGTGTGTTCAGAGGCTCATTAGCCTGAAATCTTATTTGCTCATCTGTACACAATCTAGACACAATCTGTACACAAACTAGAGACTTATTTGAATGGACATTGTATCTGTAGTAGTTGTGTTATTATTATATAACTACTACGTAAAAACACATATGAGCACTGAAAACCATTACCCTTGTATGCAACTGTGTGTGTGTGTGTGTGTGTGTTTGAGTGTCGTGTGTGTCCAAAATCTGATCCCTCGTCTGGTGAGAGGAGAGTGTGAGGATGTGTGACATCATTCTCATTAGCTTTGGTGTGAACGAGGCCCATCTTCAGCGTGGCTCCACCCTCTCACACCCCCTGCAGGATACTGACGTGTGAGATGCTGAGAAACACTACCCTTTACCCACAATGCACCTGAAATGACTACGGTGACTCTAATTTATGATGTCCTATATGGTAAAATGTGTCATTTAATGTTTTACTGGACACTTAATTCTTGCCTAAATTGTGCTTTTAATATCAATTAAGTATTTTAATGTATGTAAGGATTATGGAATGTTAGAATTACCTTTAATAAGATCTGCTTCTTAAGCCAAAGAGGTAGGTCTGATAGCTAATTAATTTAGGTTAACAATTGACTTCATTAAAGTAGGAACCACATGATACTGATCTGTTAATCATGAGGGATCTATTTCCTTAGGCCAGTCAGGAGACCGTTCATTAACTCAGTTCTTTGCTGTGGTTGAACAGGGTATCAGCGGTGCTGTATGTGGAAACGACATTTAATTCACTTTTCACACAGTATGTGAAGTTTTGAGGAGCGAGTCTTTCGGTTCTGAAATAGAGCTACAAGAAAACATTCAACCCACGAAATGATGAGGCGGCATATCTGCTAGGTGTCTGTACAAGGTTAGCCATTCTGCAAATATACACCTTTTTCCATATCCTGTCAGCAAACATACAGTGAAATCTCATTTATTGGCTGCCAAGTGTCTCACACAAAATTCTTGAATATTTTTCAACAATGGGATGTTGCAAACATCACAAACTTGTTAAAGTAGCACAGTTTGTTCCCTGGTGAAGTTTTGAAAATGATGCTGCTCTGATTAAAACTGTGGGAGGACATCAAGAGTAGAAATTTCAGATGCTTAAACAACTTCTAATTGTGCAGTAGGAACCAGGGTGTCTGTGGGCAGGGCCTTGTGAGGGTCACCTCACTGCAGTCGGTCTGTGGGCGGGGCCTTCTGAGGGTCACATCACTATCACTGCAGTCGGTCTGTGGGCGGGGCTGTCTGAGGCTCACAGCACTGCAGTCATATCACATTTACCTGCAGCACCAGCTCACTGTAAAATAACCTCAGCAAGGTCAGTTTGTCACCATGACGATGTCACCATCAGACATTTTCATACCCAGTGGTGATGGGGTATTAAAGCATAGTGGATTAGAGGAAGGGTCTCAACTTCCTGTGAGCCCGTTTTGGTCGGGTAGCTGTACAGAGACCATATTGGCTGTGCCAATGATGAGGGGTGTTACGTGTGTGTGTGTGTGTTCATGTATGTTTATGTGTATATTAACAGGTGAGCAAGTGTGTGGAGCATGTGCGCAATCTGTGTGTGTATGTGTGTGTGTATTCTCAGTGTGTCTCTTTACACCTCTGACCCCATTATGCCAGTAAGAGGTTGTGCAGTCTTTGTTCTCTGGATGTGTGTCACTTGGCATCTGTCCCCTATATTCAGCCTGTGCATCGAGACTCCTGCCCCCTGCTCACTAACAAGGGCTTACACACACACACACACACACACACACACACACACACACACACACACACATACACACAAAGCATAGGACTGATGCACCATTAATGGAGGAATTGTTTGTTTTTTTGCTTCCGGGCTTCCGTAGAGGACTTTTCTGCAGGTGTACTGTATCTGAACACAGGGGCTATGGCACTATCACACACCCACACAGCCAGCCACAGTGAACCTCACCTTGGGAGATGCTTTTTTATTATTTTTGGAGTCGACTGACTCATGCAAATGTGCAGAGAACCCTGAGTGAGATATAGAAATGGTAAAAGTTAGAAATGGTAAAAGTTAGGGCTGCTTCCCAACAGCAACATGGTGGCAACTTCAGGAAAAAATGTTCATTTTGACATAATTTCCCGGAATGATTTATTAAACCAGGATTGATGAAACACACACACAACATGTCCTGAGTCGCAGGTTAGTTCTTCCCTCCTTTACCTTTGAAAGACACACACACACACACACACACACACACACACACACACACACACACACACACACACACCTTCCCCTCATTACTGCTGCCTGTCCCTGGCTGGTTGTGTTTCCGTGCCCTGAGATGTCAGCCCCTGGCAGCCTGGTGTGTGTGTGTGTTCCCTCTGTGCATCCACGCTGTGTGTGTCGAGTAGGAGAGAGAGTAGGATCTGTGTGCACAAGGCCAGACCGCCCTGACCTCCAGGATGCCCCCCACACACACACACCCAGACTGAGATCACACTCCTGCCCCGAGGTGGATAGGTTAGGGGAGAGAGGGATGTGTGGAGAGGCAGTAAGAGAAGGAAAGGGGGATGACTCAGAGAGAAGGAGAGAGAGAGAGAGAGAGCGACGACTCAGAGAAAAGGAGAGAAAATCAACTCGGAGAAGGAGAGAGAGAGGGACGACTCAGAGAGGCTGGTGTGGCTCTCTAGAGGAAGCAGACAAACAGTGTGCAAAAGTGAACAGAGGAGCCACAGACTGATGAAATGAAAACTGCCACTCAGCTGTGTGTGTGTGTGCTGTGTATGTGCTTTGCATGCGTATGGGTGTGTGTGTTTGTATATGTGTTTTTCTGTGTGTATATATATATATATATATATATATATATATATATATATATATATATATATATATTTTATTTTTTTTTTACTTTTTTTTTTTTGTGGTCGGCCTTATAGACATTGTTAGTGGGAAACATGTTCTAGTCATTCATTAGTATTACATATGCTAAGATCAGTCATTATCATATTCGAAACATGAGGCACACTTCACAACACCACGATTCAGATACATGAGGAGCCATCTCACACTCCTCTTAAGGGCACATCTCTTTCCAGAGACAAATCCTGGCAGGGCGTGAGCCCTGGTTTAATGCTGCTGGCAGACGTGTGAGAAATCCTGCACTCGGGCAGTCTTATTTACAGGAGCAGAACACGAGAACACAGCACTGTGTTCATTATGTAGGCCAACGTGATACGACGCTGGCAGAGAGAGAGAGAGAGAGAGA
>NC_137518.1:12665000-12672500 GCF_041902795.1 Electrophorus electricus | reverse complement strand
AGGGGGAGAGGGTCAGCCACCCCTATCAGCAGCTCTGGAGCTCGGCCTCCCCGGGGCCGTCGCCGTCGTCTCTGCACCAGTAACACTTATCCCTAGCTGGGTTGCCAGAGTTTCATCACAAACCCCCTCCCCGCTGTTGCTATTGCCGGAGGAGATAGACACAGTGGATTGTGTTTGTCTTGTGAGAGTGACTCAAATGGAGGGTGGGAGAAAACACCCTGCGTGTGTGTGTGTGTGTGTGTGTGTGTGTGTGTGTGTGTGTGTGCCTTGTGAGGATTTAGAGAAGTCTAATGTTTACAGAATGCATGATATCTGAATGACATAAGTAGTGAATTCGGCTTGCTTTTCAGAGTTTTTGTAAAGAAAATAGGTGATTGGCTGAGTAAGCTTATCTTGCTGATATTAATCTTGTGACAACACAGGTGAACTTTACTTTAGGTACCCAGTACTAGTGCTGGTGTAGTGCTCTGTTCGTCACCATCACAGGCACTTTATTTATACTCATATGAATTTTATATAGATTCAATAAAAACTTACATGAATGAACCTTATGTAAATGTAAACAGGACAAGATGCGATGGAACTAAAACTCTCCCAGACACCTGACAGCAGTTTGAATGAACACATACACACACACACACACACACACACACACACACACACACACACTCTGCGAGAGAAATAATGTTCATTTTTCTTGTTGTTATGCTTTGGCTACATCGTTCTTGTAGCAGTCATGCCAGTAAAGCTACTCTGAATCTTCACTGGAAGACCATATGTGTAAGTCTGCTATGGGGGACTGCAGACTGTAGGATTCAGATCTGGGATCAGTTCGAACCATGTCCTATCCTATGGACTACAGCTATATCAAGACCGAGTGACTATTCCTAGACGTGCTCTTTACCTCATGCCTCACCATGCACTGAGGTCCTTGTTGATTCACACCTCCAGTCTCCTGAGCTAGTCCAATGACTGGAACTGGTACAGTCTCACTGAGGACCTAAGGAGATCTGATTGGCTGTGTATACCACACTTGACCAAAAAAGATCTCATCCCATTGGCTGCTTCATTCGCTTTTGATTGGATGGCACTGAAAACTGGCCCCAATTTCTCCAAGCAGAAGGGCCAAGTCCATTTCTGGGGTTCGGCTTGTCCAGCTGTCACGGCCACCTGGAGATGGAGGGAAGGTTCCTGCCAGATACACACTCCTCCCACCCATTTTGTCTTTCACGGCCAATTTCCCATTTGTATTACACAGCCAATCGTCCTGTTTGTGCGGGCAAAGTTAATTAAAACCTCTGAGAATGTTGCGCGGAATATGTTCAGTAATGTGATTTTACACTGGATGTTGCCAGATTCCTGCATGAGCACATGTTCTAATATTGTCATTGTTAAACGGTTTTTCGGACCCTTTAAAGTTTAATGAATTGAACCTTTCCACTAGACTGTGCCATTATCAGTGCTGTGTTATGAAGAAAGGGTAAGAAACACACACTAAAGGAAACAACAGGCTTTACAATTGTTATCTGAGTGTTATAGAAAACATTTGAGAAGACGGCAGGCCCTAAACACCCCATCCCTGAATTCCAAATGGAGTCTCCGACAGGCTTAAGGGAGGAATTATATACCTCTTTCCACGCTCAGAAAAACGTGGTGTTGTAGTTAAAGGGACCACTTAACCAGGCTCTCCAATGTATCTTTCACCCCTGCCCTCTTAGCAGGTTATGGGTCGGAATTGCGAGCCTGAAAGTTTGAATGCCCCAGCATCCAATAAACAAAGACCAGGTTGTGGGGTTGTGATTTGGCCCCTCCCTCGTGGGGCATGGCTCAGAGTAGTTGCAGAAGAGAGAGTTGTGTGTGTTTACAGTTGTAGTTTTGCTGAATCGGTTCTGATGAGGCAGGCATCATTTTATAGCATGATGGGAGTGGTTTTGGTTGTTATTGGGGGAAGTAAACATACACACACACACACACACACACACACACACACACACTCACTCACATGTGAACGCACAACTTTTCAGTTATTGAAGGCCAACAGGGCATGTCTGTTCAGTGATATCTGATCATTGTGGTATTTGGTATGTGGTTAGTGAATCTCTCACTGTGTGAGGTAGGGTTAGTGAATCTCTCTGTGTGAGTTAGTGTTAGTGAATCTCTCTGTGAGGTAGTGTTAGTGAATCTCTCTCTGTGTGAGGTAGGGTTAGTGAATCTCTTTGTGTGAGGTAGAGTTCATGAATCTCTGTGTGAGGTAGTGTTAGTGAATCTCTGGGTGAGGTAGGGTTAGTGAATCGCTCTTTGTGTGAGGTAGAGTTCATGAATCTGTGTGAGGTAGGGTTAGTGAATCAATCTGTGTGTGAGGTAGGGTTAGTGAATCTGTGAGGTAGGGTTAGTGAATCTGTGTGAGGTAGGGTTAGCGAATATCTGCATGAGGTAGGGTTAGTGAATCTCTCTCTGAGGTAGGGTTAGTGAATCTCTGTGTGTGAGGTAGTGTTAGTGAATCTCTGGGTGAGGTAGGGTTAGTGAATCGCTCTCTGAGGTAGGGTTAGTGAATCTCTGTGTGTGAGGTAGTGTTAGTGAATCTCTGGGTGAGGTAGGGTTAGTGAATCGTTCTTTGTGTGAGGTAGAGTTCATGAATCTCTGTGTGAGGTAGGGTTAGTGAATCAATCTGTGTGTGAGGTAGGGTTAGTGAATCTGTGAGGTAGGGTTAGTGAATCTCTGTGTGAGGTAGGGTTAGCGAATATCTCTGCATGAGGTAGGGTTAGTGAATCTCTCTGTGAGGTAGGGTTAGTGAATCTCTGTGTGTGAGGTAGGGTTAGTGAATCTCTGTGTGAGGTAGGGTTAGTGAATCTGCGTGAGGTAGTGTTAGTGAATCTCTCTGTGTGAGTTAGGGTTAGTGAATCTCTGTGTGAGGTAGGGTTAGTGAATCTCTCTGCCTGAGGTAGGGTTAGTGAATCTCTGTGAGGTAGGGTTAGTGAATCTCTGTGAGAGGTAGGGTTAGTGAATCTCTGTGAGAGGTAGGGTTAGTGAATCTCTGTGTGAGGTAGGGTTAGTGAATCAATCTGTGTGTGAGGTAGGGTTAGTGAATCTGTGAGGTAGGGTTAGTGAATCTCTGTGTGAGGTAGGGTTAGCGAATATCTCTGCATGAAGTAGGGTTAGTGAATCTCTGTGAGAGGTAGGGTTAGTGGATCTCTGTGAGAGGTAGGGTTAGTGAATCTCTGTGTGAGGTAGGGTTAGTGAATCTCTCTGCCTGAGGTAGGGTTAGTGAATCTCTCTGCCTGAGGTAGGGTTAGTGAATCTCTGTGAGAGGTAGGGTTAGTGAATCAATCTGTGTGTGAGGTAGGGTTAGTGAATCTGTGAGGTAGGGTTAGTGAATCTCTGTGTGAGGTAGGGTTAGCGAATATCTCTGCATGAGGTAGGGTTAGTGAATCTCTGTGAGAGGTAGGGTTAGTGAATCTCTGTGAGGTAGGGTTAGTGAATCTCTGTGAGAGGTAGGGTTAGTGAATTTCTATGTGAGGTAGGGTTAATGAATCTCTCTGCCTGAGATAGGGTTAGTGAATCTCTGTGAGAGGTAGGGTTAGTGAATCTCTCCCTCTCTACTGTGTATGACACATATGTTTGTCTGTCTGTCTGTCGGTTTGGCTGTTCGTCCATCTGTCCAGCCAGCTTTCTCTGTCTTCTCTGTCTTTATTTTTCCTCACACACACACACACACACACACACACACACACACACACACACACACACACAATAAACTTTAATTATAACAGATAAATAAATCCATTCTGCTTTAAGCATTTGTGTAGTAAACTATTTTTGGCCTGCTAGTCATTGGCTGATATATGGAAGCTGATATTTGGAAGGTATATGTCGAATTAGCGCTGCTCAGTTAGCTGACGATCACGTTTCTACACACTTCAGTAAGTTTTGGAAAGGGACGCGTGGTCATTAGAGGCTTGTATGAGAGTGCAAGTAGTGACCATCACATGCCTCACTTTGAGTGTCCAGACTCTACCTCACGTGCCTCACCTTGCGTGCCTCACCTCGCGTGCTCTACACCTCATGCCTTGCCTCGGTGCCTCACCTCACGTTCCTCACCATATGTGCTTTACTTCGTGTGCCTCACCTCACTTCTCTCCCTGCAGGTTTTTTTTGCGCCATCTCTTCTCTCTTCCTTGCTGTTTTGCTTTCGCTTTGTTTCCCTCTCTCTCTCTCTCTCTCTCTCTCTCTCTCTCTCTCTCTCTCTCTCTCTTTCTCTCTCTCTCTCCAAGTATCACCACATGAGAAACCGTGCCTGCAGTTCCCTCGACGGCCACACGATGTCAGTCACGTCATCCGCGGCGCTCCTCCCGGATGGCGTGAACGCCGCCGCAGTGTCGTTTATTACGGGCTGCTCGTTCCCCTCTCCGCGAGCTCAGCGCTTCTCCGCGGTGTTAGACAGACCTCGAGCACTCGCACTAGCCCGGTCCACCCAGAAATGATACCGGATCACAGGGGCCTGGAGAGCCAACGGTTAGCCGCTCGGCCAGCGACAGCGTGCGCGCTGCGGAGAATGATTCCGGTGAGCACGAGCGCTACTAACGGTGACGCTTCGTGACGTTATTCCTTTAATTCCATCTCAGCTCCACTGGGTGTGCTGGCAACACACACAAACACTCACACACACACACACACACACACACATACACACACACACACACACACACACACACACACACACACACACACAGAGGAGAAGAGAAAACATGAGAGGGTGGGAGAGAGCGAAATGGAAATTGAGAAAGAGGAAGACATGTCCTCCATGTTTGCATTACGTGTGTGTTTTTTATATAGCTTAGTTGTTGCTAGTACCCCAGTGAGATTTATGTGGAATTAAAGAGAAAAGGATAACATTGTGAAACTTACACCTCTCCTCTTTTCTCCTCCTCTCCTCTCCTCTCCTCCCCTCTCTGTGGGCTCTATGAGGTAACTAGCTCATAGTATCCTCTCCATGAGATTTTCATCAAACACACACACACACACACACACACACACACACACAAATGGAAATGGTACACATTCAATTTTTTTTAAAGAATACATTACTTCAAAAGGACTTAATTATGCATCATAATTGCCATATTATATTAAAGATAATTACAGTCTGATTTGAGTAGCCACTTTAGCATCTATTACCCTCATATTTTATAACAGTGTGACGCTTAGGCACAGATCAGTCCTGCTAATTATCAATCAGAATTTTGCATTTTATGAACGTCACTGTTCATAGAAAGACCATATCATACTTTAACACGCACACGCACACACATACACACACACACACACACACGCATACACACACACACACGCACGCACTCGCACACACACACGCACATGCACACGCACACACACACACACACACATACACACACACACACACACACACGCGCACACACACACGCGCACACACACATACACACACCCACCCATGCACGCACGCACACACACACACACACACACGTCTGTCCTTTGTGTCTGGAAGTATTTGTCCCTCCACTTTTAAAATATTTTTCGAGATGAGATCATGAATATCGGTTTGTTTTTTTAAAGAGCAAAGGTGCCTTTCCTGCGCTGGCTGTCTTTACACACTCGTTCTGTTGATGAACACGTTTATGTTTTTGTGGAAAGTTAATGTCTGTAAGGGGACACATCTGAGAGGATATGACACTTTAAGTCACGACTTAACAACTCATTGTGGTGATTCACAAGCCCCTAACAGATATCTCTCCTGAGAGTCATGCTAGCGACCAGCCGAGCAAATGCATTAACTTCCAAAATGAAGAAAGAAACAAACAAACAACACACTCATAATCTAACATGTCCTCCTGGTTCATTACATTGTCCTCCTGATTCATTACGTGTCCTCTGATTCATTACGTGTTTCCTGATTCATTACATGTCCTCTGTTTCATTACATGTCCTCTGGTTCATTACATGTCCTGGTTCATTACATGTCCTCCTGATTCATTACGTGTCCTCTGATTCATTACATGTTCTCTGATTCATTATGTGTTTCCTGATTCATTACATGTCCTCTGTTTCATTACATGTCCTCTGGTTCATTACATGTCCTGGTTCATTACATGTCCTCCTGATTCATTACGTGTCCTCTGATTCATTACATGTCCTCTGATTCATTACGTGTTTCCTGATTCATTACATGTTTCCTGATTCATTACATGTCCTCTAATTCATTATATGTTTCCTGATTCATTTCAGCATGGTTCATCCTGGTTCATCCTTTCTGTAGAAAACATTTGTGTTTCCCTTTGGTTTTCTCTTCCAACCCCAAGGATACTTTGCTGTTTTTGCTGATATAAGATCATCTACAAATGATTCTACAAACACTTAGCCAGCAAAGCAAAGCTGCTCTCAGATCACCACTCTGGTGTCTAATTGTCAGTATATCAATGTTTTCACCCTCTTGTTAACAAACTGATATATCGAGTTTCACAGCCTGAGAATCAGCACACGGCTCCATTTATTTCGGTTGTTAAGAGACATTTTCTGTTTGCATGGTAAACAGGTTTATTTGCCTGTCACAGAAACCTTTACCAGACAGATGGCGAACTTTCGGTTTGCGTTTCAGGCGAACGGCTTGCTTGAATGCACCGATCTTTGTCCCGCCTCCTTACAGCGTGCGAGACATATACATGTTCCTGTAGAAGAACCTCCTCCCCTTTACCTGCCTTTCACGCTGACTGGAGCTTATTACGAACCCATGCGAACAAGTCCAGAGTCCCGTGAAGAATGCTGCATCGCTGCTGTGAAGGTTTATGTGTTCGGTGTTTGGGAAGAGTGAGGTGTGCATGTCCATGAAGCTTTGAAACAGAAGGTGATGGAGTTTTGATGTCAAAGTGAACTTCCACTCTTAAGTTCCTTTGTTTCGAAAGCTCTCGCGCTCCATTTCTTTTTCATGGTAATTTCCCTTTTTTTTTAATCCGTTTTTGCCCGTCTGACTTTGTCTGTCTGTCTGTGTTCCCCCTTGTAGTGTCCATTGTCCTACAGAAGTGGTGGTGTCAGATGCACCCGTGTCTGGACGGCGAGGAGTGTAAGGTCCTGCCAGATCTGACCGGCTGGTCCTGTAGCACCGGCAACAAAGTCAAAACCACCAAGGTGAGGACCGAGAGCAGGCGCCCAGGCCCCGGAGCAGAGAGCACACAGCAGCACACGTGACACACGTGACCCTGATAGCCCGATAGCCCGAGAGCCGTGTCCGGTCTCACGGACTGAAACTAGGCAGTGGACACTGGCAGAAGTGAGAAAACCCCGAGAGCTGGGCTGGGGACGCACCCTGAATTAGTCCAGTTTAGCCTCATGCCGTCTCCTGTTATGCGCGGGGCGCCGAAAGTTCTCACGGAGAACCCGACTGCGGCTCCTGCTTTGCATTCAGACCACAAGTGGGTCGGGCAGAAGTCTTCTGAAGCCGCTCGCTAACCTTTACGAAAAGACCGTGAAGAG
>NC_137518.1:12635000-12660000 GCF_041902795.1 Electrophorus electricus | reverse complement strand
ACCATGTTGACAAAACTGGAGCAAATTCACCAAATTCACTGGACCAAAGTGCCTTTTGCAGGTTGTACTGTATCAGTTGTGAGACAGAGTCTGCCTGAATGGATCAGGGACTGTGTTGAGGGTATGCGTTGGGGACGGCACTGTCCAGTCTATGGCCTTGGTCACTGGCTGATGGGTTGAGTCACATGCTTTATGAAGTAGGTAACTTTAAAAAGAAATATACCATAAAACCTAAACAAAACATTTAAGGACACTCCCTTGCAAAATATTACTTAGCATGTATTTAATTGGAGAGAGAATGAGAGGGAGAGAGAGAAAGCGACAGAGCAAGAATGAGAGAAAGAGAGAGAAAGTGGAACATCTAAGATTCTGCAGGAGTCATCAAGTCTGCTGTTTGCCTTCTGGAGGCCATGGAGTCAGTTGTCTCCCAGACCCAGTTATGCACTACAGGCTCTGCTGAGCCAGGCCTTTGTTGGGTTGGCCAGCAAGGACAGGGATCCTTGAAGCCCTGATACCACCACTGGGCCAGAGGAGGCACCAGTGTGGTGCGGGCTGGTAGCACACAGGACCTGAGGCGAGCTCTCCGCCCGGCCGGATGCGGCCCGGGTCCGCAGCAGCAGGCTTTGTGTGTCTGACAGGATCTGAGGGGTGTTTTGGGTAAACCCAGTGAGCGACGAGAGGAGGCAGGGCCCCCATGTGTCTGTGCTGACGCAGTCGTGTATGTTAGAACAGGAAGCCTGCTGCGTTCGGCTCAGTTTATGTTTACAGGGCGTCTGTTGTATCAGGTCGGAACCGTTGGATTCAGGTAATGAAGGCTGAATGTGTCTGAAGGAGAGAGAGAGAGAGAGAGAGAGAGAGAGAGAGAGAGAGAGAGAGAGAGAGAGAGAGAGAGAGAGAGAGAGAGAGAGAGAGAGAGAGAGAGAGAGAGAGAGAGAGAGAGAGAGAGAGAGAGAGAGAGAGAACCCTGTGAATGAACATACTAACAACTCTACACTCTGTGGTATGCCTCCAGGTTGCCACAGCTGAAACTAACCTGAGTCTGGTATAGGAGGTCAGAGGTTCGAATCCTGACCAAGGGGTCTTAGGCAAGCCCTTCAAGCTCCCTGAATACCTCCCTCACAATGAGAGTGTGAAGTGAGAGTCACCTGGGTCAACATGGTCCATGTCAGGTTCTGGGGGACCAGTCTGGTAATGGGTAACTGGATGAGAGGGGAGAATAGAGGACTGTGGGAATGCCACTACACAAGTGAGCCTTGCGAAGAACTCAGGAACAAGGACCACATGAAGCTCAACAGTAGTAATCTGGGGGCTGTGACTCCCAAACTGAAATCAGAAATCTCCATCCAGAAGAGTCAATTATTTATTATATATATAAAATTATATTTGAATATAATTTTACAATATTATGATTTCTAGGCATTTAATTTATAGTATTCCCAAATAAAATAAATATTCTTAGTGATATACTAGATACTGCAGTTCACAAACCAATTTCAAGCTTTGTGTTGCTTTCATTTCATTCCACTTAAGCTTATCAAGTGCAATTCTTTGACCCTATTCTCATTTAGATGAAGCATTTAAATGAGGGTTTGTTTTTGAAAACAAAGCCCAACAAAACAGATACAGTAACCTGCTGTAATTGAATGGTATCGTCACAGTTTGCTGTTGGTGTGTATGATTTGAGCACCTCTCACTCTCTCACTCTCACCCTCTCACTCACTCTCACTCACTCTCACACTTTAACTCTCTCTCACTCTCTCACTCTCACTCTCAGCCTGTCTCTCACTCTCACTGAATCTCACTCGCACTCTCTCACACTCACTCATTCACTCTCCCACTCTCACCATCTCGCTCACTCTCAGTAAAAGTGCCCTCACTGTGTCATGTACAAACACACTCTCATGCACAATGATGTGATGAGATGCTGTGGTTTGTTGCGTGTGACACGTTTCCTGACTCCGTCCATCGACTGCAATCTTTATTTCTATTTAAAGAACTCTTAGCTGAAGAACGTGTGTAAGACTGTAATTCACTGCCAGTGTGTGTTCCTATCAAATAGGCAGTGACAGGAAACACACACTCACACAAACAGTGTAACAAACATACACCGATAGAAACAGTGAAACAAACACACACTCACACAAACAGTGTAACAAATGCACACAGACACAAACAGTGTAACAAACGCACACACAGTGTAACAAACGCACACTGATAGAAACAGTGAAACAAACACACTCACACAGTGTAACAAACATACACACACTAACACAAACAGTGAAACAAACACACACTCACACAAACAGTGTAGCAAACATACACTGATAGAAACTGAAACAAACACACAAACAGTGTAACAAACGCACACTGATAGAAACAGTGAAACAAACACACACTCACACACACAGTGTAGCAAACATACACTGATAGAAACAGTGAAACAAACACACACTGATAGAAACAGTGAAACAAACACACTCACACAAACAGTGTAACAAACGCACACTGACAAAAACAGTGAAACAAACACACACTCGCACAAACAGTGTAACAAACGCACACTGATAGAAACAGTGAAACAAACACACACACAGTGTAACAAACACACTGATAGAAACAGTGAAACAAACACACTCACACAGTGTAACAAACATACACACACTCACACAAACAGTGTGACAAACGCACACTCACACAAACAGTGTAACAAACATACACTGATAGAAACAGTGAAACAAACACACTCACAATGTAACAAACACACACTGATAGAAACAGTGTAACAAACACACACACAAACAATGTAACAAACATACACTGATAGAAACAGTGAAACAAATACACACTGATAGAAACAGTGAAACAAACACACACACAAACAGTGTAACAAACACACACTGATAGAAACAGTGAAACAAACACACACACAGTGTAACAAACATACACTGATAGAAACAGTGAAACAAACGCACATTCACACAGTGTAACAAACGCACACTGATAGAAACAGTAAAACAAACACACACAGTGTAACAAACGCACACTGATAGAAACAGTGAAACAAACACTCACACAAACAGTGTAACAAACGCACACTGATAGAAACAGTGAAACAAACACTCACACAAACAGTGTAACAAACACACACTGATAGAAACAGTGAAACAAACACTCACACAAACAGTGTAACAAATATACACTGATAGAAACAGTGAAACACGCTCATTCACACAGTGTAACAAATGCACACTGATAGAAACAGTGAAACAAACACACAAACAGTGTAACAAACGCACACTGATAGAAACAGTGAAAGCAACACACACACAAACAGTGTAACAAATGCACACTGATAGAAACAGTGAAACAAACACACACACACAAACAGTGTAACAAACATACACTGATAGAAACAGTGAAACAAACACAGTGTAACAAACGCACACTGATAGAAACAGTGAAACAAACGCACACAAACTGTAACAAACGCACACTGATAGAAACAGTGAAACAAACACACACTCATACAAACTGTGTAACAAACATACACTGATAGAAACAGTGAAACAAACACACACAAACAGTGTAACAAACACACACTGATAGAAACAGTGAAACAAACACACTCACACAGTGTAACAAACACACACTGATAGAATCAGTGAAACAAACGCACAGACACAAACAGTGTAACAAATATATACTGATAGAAACAGTGAAACAAACACACTCACACAAACAATGTAACAAACGCACACTGATAGAAACAGTGAAACAAACACTCACACAAACAGTGTAACAAACGCACACTGATAGAAACAGTGAAAGCAACACACACACAAACAGTGTAACAAACGCACACTGATAGAAACAGTGAAACAAACACACACTCACACAAACACTGTAACAAACGCACACTCACACAAACCCTGAAAGAAACGCACACTGATAGAAACAGTTGTAGCTCAATGAGCACAGGGACAGAAAGACAATATCCCTCAGACATCCTCACCCACGCCCTGACTGCAGAACTCATAAGTGTTTAAAAAATAGATGTCTTTGAATTTTACAGGGATGGAAGAAAATCACCTACTAAGAACTCAGTTCAGGATGGTGTGGAGCTGGAAACACGTTAAAGAGCATTCTAGTAAAAACGTACCTACTTGTCTGTGAAGCTGACTTAGAGTCTGACTTCCTCTGCACTCAGTAGTTCATTACAGGATGCATAGAAACCTGAGTGTAGGTTACGAGAATATTCTCAGCTAACTTTTCCCATACTGCTTCATTGGAGGTACACACTTCAGCTGGTCTAATTTAGGGTTTAAACTAATAAATATGTGCAGGTGAAGTTGGACCTCTTACAGAGAATTAGTGTTGGCAGTCTATAAGTCTGTAGCTGGTCCTTCATGCAAGGCAATTTAATCTAAAGCGATTTGTTTCATCTGAGTTCAAGGTAATGGTTTATTAAAAGTAAAAGTAATTACAAGGCTTTTAGTTGACCATAATAATTGGATAACTATTTTAATGAGGTTTTAAATAAATAAGGTTTTTAAATAACAAAAATGCAGCATAGAAAATACTACCTGAATGTTACTTGACAAAGAGATTTTTAAAGAGCGAGAGAGAGAGCGAGAGAGAGAGAGAGCGAGAGAGAGCGAGAGTGAGAGAGAGAGAGAGAGAGAGAGAGAGCGAGAGAGTGAGAGAGAGCGAGAGAGCGAGAGATTTCTTCCGTTGTAACTCTCTGACCCCCAGAGTCACCCAGAATTTCTTCAGTCACCAACAACAGTGTTTGTCCTCGAATAATTCAACTCAAAAGTGAACCCGTTCCTATTGGTTCCATCTGCTACCACGGGACAAGCGTCTGGTATCAAAGCCACAGACGCCAACACCTGCTGGGACACTAACTGACAGTCCTGAATAACAACCGTTTGTCTCTTTCTGTCTCTGTCTTTGTTTTTCTGTGTCTCTCGCTTTTATCTGTCTCCAATTTATTTTTCGTTCTTCCTGCTCAGAGATATGAGGACATAATGAGGAAAAAAGGGAATATCTTCTCAACAACTCACCTCTGTTTGTCAGAAAATGTGATTTTCTATTTTAACGGGAGAAAAGGCACCCCTGAAATGACCTTTCACCCCTGACTTGTTCTTCTCCTGAAATTTCTCCATCCCTGAAGTCTCAGTGTCTCAAACAAATGATCTCACTTGGCAGCCATCACAGTGGTAAACATTTACATTTACATTTATGGCATTTAGCAGACGCTCTTATCCAGAGCGACTTACAAAAGTCCTTTGTTATTTAATCACAAAATATCCTAGTACAGTACAGTAGATTAGAATCAAACATACCAACATACCAATACTAGAATACTGTAGAATACAGGGATGAATGCTGATACCTAGAAATACAAAATACATACGGTCTCTCTTAAACAATGATAAGTGCACACAAGATGACAGGAGGGAGCATACATCTGCAGATAAAGACCAGAGCACGTGTGGGCATGGGAACAGCCACACCTGACAGGGGCAGTGGGCAAAGGAACAGCCACACCTGACAGGGGCAGTGGGCATGGGAACAGCCACACCTGACAGGGGCAGTGGGCATGGGAACAGCCACACCTGACAGGGGCAGTGGGCATGGGAACAGCCACACCTGACAGGGGCAGTGGGCAAAGGAACAGCCACACCTGACAGAGGCAGTGGGCATGGGAACAGCCACACCTGACAGGGGCAGTGGGCATGGGAACAGCCACACCTGACAGGGGCAGTGGGCAAAGGAACAGCCACACCTGACAGAGGCAGTGGGCATTAAACCTTTGTTAAAGCAGTACTGAGTTCGTACCTGCGACTCCTGCCCAGGGATTTTAAGAACATGCTGATTTTCTAGGCTAACAGGCGTATTTTTAGCCTAATGGGCGTTTCTGTCCATGAACGATGTGCTGCCTGGTGCACAGGCCAGTCCCGAGGGACCTTAGCTCTCGCCCAATCAGCTCCTTATCCGCTCGTGCAGGGCGAACTTCATTTGGCTTTTAATCACATACTAAGTAATCCGAGCTCGTGCAACCACGCACATGTGAATTACAGCTGCCTTTACGAGGGCTTCTGTTACGCTGGGAACCCCATCGTGGCCGTACAGAGCGTGCTGAGCAGAATCGAGCTTGGTTCATGCCGGGCTGCCACGTCGCTCATGGACTTTAACGAGCGGGCTTGTTTGGCTTTTGTGTCACTCTTGTGCTTGTAGGTTAATCGGAGTGAACTACTCTCTCTCTCTCTCTCTCTCTCTCTCTCTCTCTCTCTCTCTCTCACTCTCTGCAGCATGTTCAGGCTGCCATTACCGCGACAACGACACAATTTTTGCGACGTGATTTTTTTGCTTCTG
Organism: Electrophorus electricus; assembly: GCF_041902795.1. Taxonomy (NCBI): domain Eukaryota; kingdom Metazoa; phylum Chordata; class Actinopteri; order Gymnotiformes; family Gymnotidae; genus Electrophorus; species Electrophorus electricus. The sequence goes on along the minus strand of NC_137518.1, from coordinate 12,653,622 downwards.
CACTCAGACACCGAAACGACTGAGACAAAATCAGGTTCAAGTGCAGGCTGTCGGCTTTAATCAGGCGGCGCTGGGCGCCGTTTGAGGGCAAGCGTGGCGTGCCACTGAGTGACGAGCTGGAACTGCAGGGGAGACGGGATAGCAGCATCGGGTTGGTAAAGCAGCAGGTCCAGACTGGCCTGCTCTACCTGGGTCCTGGCTGGGTCCTGCCTGGGCTTCCAGCACGGAGCTCTGAGCAGTGGGTCTGGTCATCCGCTCCCCTCACGTTTGCTGTGGTGACCCAGCTGAGCTCATCTGGTCTAGTGACACAGTGATACCATAAAGGAGAGAGCTTGGAACAGAAAACTGCCAAAGACCTGTGAGATCAAATCAGGGGAATAAGAAGGTCTTATTGAGTTATTGTTTTTTTATATTTAATGTTGTTGACCTTTTCCTCTGTTGAAAGATAGTTTGCCAACATAAATAACACTATATATATCTAAATAATAGTGGCTAAATAATGCTAAAAATATTGTGGTAGGTGTTTGCCACTGGTTTCATTCTCTGTTAGCTGTTATTATTTTGGAAGAAATACACCTTTAAAAATCACTTAAAATGGAGTGAATGGATGAATGAAAAACATACACTCTCTCTCTCTCACACACACACACACACACACACACACACACACTGTTACCATATAATGAGCAACCATGCAGAGAGCAGGTCTGGATCACTGTTTTCTCGGCCCTGGTAGAAATAATTGCATATTCATCCTGTTCACCTGAGACTTACTCACGGAGGGCTGCCGCAGGTCACCGACTCCAAAAGACAAATAGAGAATACAGTAATTATAATGATATACGAATCAGACCCTTATTAGGGTGACCCCTGCATTTTAATCCCACCATAATAAATAGGTGCTCAAATCTTCTTACAGAGGCCCAGGAGGGCTTAATCCCGCCAGCTCGGAGGTGTGGCTAGACCCTTGCTGATGAGGGAGAACTGTGGACAGACATACTGCATGATTAAGCCTTTAAACTCCAGCCGTGTCATTCAGCTTTTAATCTTAAACCAAATTCTTTAGTAAGCCCTGGGAGTTATTCAGTAACTATGGAACCCAAAGGGCTGCGGTTCTAAGAGAGAGGACTGATACTGGTTCTGTATGGATTAATGGCACTGGTACTGTGTGGGGTTAATGGTACTGGTTCTGTATGGATTAATGGTACTGGTACCTGTATGGGGTTAATGGTACTGGTACTGTATGGGGTTAATGGTACTGGTTTTGTATGGGGTTAATGGTACTGGTTTTGTATGGGGTTAATGGTACTGGTACCTGTATGGGGTTAATGGTACTGGTTTTGTATGGGGTTAATGGTACTGGTTCTGTATGGGGTTAATGGTACTGGTACCTGTATGGGGTTAATGGTACTGGTTTTGTATGGGGTTAATGGTACTGGTTCTGTATGGATTAATGGTACTGGTACCTGTATGGGGTTAATGGTACTGGTTTTGTATGGGGTTAATGGTACTGGTTCTGTATGGGGTTAATGGTACTGATTTTGTATGGGGTTAATGGTACTGGTACTGTATGGGGTTAATGGGACTGATGGTATAATTCAGAAGACATGAAGGTTGGTGGAGGACCGAAAGCAGGTTTAGTATATTGTCAGGTCTGGTATTGCAGGTCTGACATATTGTCAGGTCTGGTATTGTCAGGTCTAGTATTGTCAGTTCTGGTATTGTCAGGTCTAGTATTGTCAGTTCTGGTATATTGTCAGGTCTGGTATTGTCAGGTCTGGTATATTTTCAGGTCTGGTATTGTCAGGTCTGATATATTTTCAGGTCTGGTATTGTCAGGTCTTGTTTTACAGGTCTGGTATTGTCAGGTCTGGTATATTTTCAGGTCTGATATTGTCAGGTCTAGTTTTACAGGTCTGGTATTGTCAGGTCTGGTATATTTTCAGGTCTGATATTGTCAGGTCTAGTTTTACAGGTCTGGTATTATCAGGTCTAGTTTTACAGGTCTGGTATTGTCAGGTTTGGTATAATTTCAGGTCTGGTATTGTCAGGTATGGTATATTGTCAGGTCTGGTATTGTCAGGTCTGGTATATTGTCAGGTCTTGTTTTACAGGTCTGGTATTCTCAGTTCTTGTTTTACAGGTCTGGTATTGTCAGGTCTGGTATATTGTCAGGTCTGGTATTGTCAGGTCTAATTTTACAGGTCTGGTATTGTCAGTTCTGGTATATTGTCAGGTCTGGTATTGTCAGGTCTAGTTTTACAGGTCTGGTATTGTCAGGTCTGGTTTTACAGGTCTGGTATATTTTCAGGTCTGGTATTGTCAGGTCTGGTATATTGTCAGGTCTGGTATTGTCAGGTGTGGTATATTGTCAGGTCTGGTATTGTCAGTTCTTGTTTTACAGGTCTGGTATTTTCAGGTCTGGTATATTGTCAGGTCTGGTTTTACAGGTCTGGTATTGTTAGGTCTGGTATTGTCAGTCATTACTTCAGTGTTGTTTGAGAGTTCCCTCCATCATTTATTAAAGTGCAACAGTTAAACTAGTTACACCGTATTGGGAAAACCAACGCTCCACTCATACTTCTCAGATAAACACGTACAATAAACAATAAACATGTTGTAAAAGGTTTATACTTGTATTCAACTTTACACATCATGTTTATTATTCACCCATTATTTCCAAATTTCATTTCATTCTTTATTTACACTTTTATTATGTCCTAGGCCCAACACGAGTGTCACAGCATTTTGGAATTCAGGTCGGCTCTTATTCCGAGGGCATGAATTCCAGAGACTGACTTGAGTTTGCACTTCTGTTTAATCTCCACAGTTGACTTCAGGAGGTGGTGTAACCACACACTGTACTTTGGCCACCAGTTTAACACTCAAGGTGTGAATTTGCTGTGGTTCTCAAGTAAGGAACTGCTATCACGATCTGAATAAGTGTGACTGTGTGTGTGTGTGTGTGTGTGTGTGTGTGTGTGTGTGTGTGTGTGTGTGTGCGTTTGTGTGTTTTGGGACATTGTGAACGTAGCTCTAATTAGACTTGTTAATTGCTGTGCCCTGTTTTCTGGCTGGAGTCTTCAGACACTGAGTGAGGTTGACTCAGGCAGTTCCGATGACATTTCAGGCCAAGCACGACTGTGGCTTTGCTCCATATCAATTTGCGACCGAGCGTTAAGGCATCGCCCTCGCGAAGCCCCTGGGCTCTGCAGTGCTGACGCCAGCACCCCACACATCGTGCGTCCACTTTTCTCCCATCCGTCAGGGGAGGGGAGGAGCCTTTACAGAGGTTTATATGGCCCCATTAAAATGTTTATGAAGGAGTGAAATGGGTTTTCAGATATCTGCTGTCTTTAACAAGATCGTGAATGTGAGCTGCAGCTCTGCTCGTGTTCAGAAGGAGCGCGTCCATCACCTTCGGGTCATTCGCTCCTCGGGAAAAGATGGCTACGATATGCCATATGTTCGCTCAGCATTAGCCGCCTGTGTGTGTTGAAGAGTCGCAAATGTGGTCAGTTTCCTACGTTGTGGGCGGCTGATTTGAAGCCTGACTGTCATCGGGCATTTTTTTTAAGGGAAATACAAACGTTCCTCGTCTCCTTCTGTCGTGCACAGAAATGTGGCCAACTGACAATCTCACATCTGAGGGTGTTCCTCTTGGCTGTTTGCCTAGTCGTAATTCAGGAGGGAACTGTGTATGTGTGTGAATGAGAGAGAGAGAGAGTGAGAGAGAGAGAGAGAGAGAGAGAGAGAGAGAGAGAGTGTAATTGCCGCTTACGTAAGTGTGGATGTGTGACAGAAAATATATGAAAACATATGTGTAAGGGTGTATGTGTAAGAGACAAGGTTAGTGTGTGTGTGTGTGTGTGTGTGTGTGTGAGAGAGAGAGAATGTCCTATATACTAGTTGTTCCACATCATTGCCAGCCTGCTTCTCACACACTCTCACACACATTCCCACACTCACACACATTCACACACCCTCACACACTCTCACATTCTCACACATTCACACACACTCACGCACTCTCACATTCACACACACATTCATACACTCACACACATTCCCATACTCACACACATTCACACACCCTCACACACTCTGACATTCCCACACTCACACACTCTCAAACACATTCATACACTCTCACACATTCCAACACTCACACATAGTCACACACCCTCACACACTCTCACACTCCCACACATTCCCACACTCTCACACACACATTCCCACACCCTCACACACTCCCCCCCCCCACACACAAACACTCTGTATTATGAGCTCTGCTCCTCTCACTTAACCCCCCCCTCTCTGTCTCTCAGGAGAAAACTGCGAACAGATGCTCTTCTGGTTCCATCTGCAGCGCTCCGTCTGCCACGCTAACCAACACCACCGATTCACTTCAGGACTTTAAGTGCGAGGCCAATTCGCCCTCAGACTCACCCTCATTTTTACCCACCAGGGAGTACAGGCTCCACCCCTTTGACTGCAGGCTCCGCCCCTGCCGCTGGGGGAGTGGCCTACAAGAGTAACGATACACCGGATGGATAATCTGGCTCTGCTAATGTTAATGAGAGCGGGTTTGGGTTCCATGACCACAACATTGATTTTTCTGCTTCCTGGGAACGTTGACTCGGACAGGGCATGTGGAGAGGGCGCGTTTTCACACGTCACTGAAAACAGATGCGCTTACACACATAAACATTCCACCTGCATAAAAGTCACACTTGCTTCAAAATAACCTGCATACTCAGAGCTTAGAGAAAATAAGCTCCTAAATTCAGACACAGAAGTAACTCTAGATGAAAAATGTGCCAGAAGCAGTTTGTTCGTGTCTGTGTCATGACGCGGATGTTTCATCACATGATGGCGACTCGCACAATGTTAGCGGAGGAGCTGCGCCTCCCTTTCGCCCCCTGCTGGCCGAAACGGTTCTCTACTTATCGAGCAAATAAATTCTGTAAATTCTGAATTGTTGGGAATCATGAAATCATGCTGGCATGCAACAAGGCACGCAAGCCTCCCAATGCTTTGCTTATCGTGTCGGTAAGCGCGTGAGACGCTGCTTAGCACGAACATCGTCACGAGGGAGTGTCCCTGCTGGGCTGGTGGCAGTAACGAGGGACACACTGTCCCCCTGCCTGTCTGATAGGGTGTGGATGGTGCCACAGAGAGAGAGATCTGGTCTCCCCCGCTTCACTCCTGTGTTTGCATGCCTGTCGCACACCGTGCTGGAAATGGCGTGAAATCTGTGTGACCCGTGACTGCGTTCACCGCGATTGCCTACACTGTGGCAGGAGTTGGGCCCAAAGGGTTAGGGTTAACAGCCAGACCCTTCGTTCACCCACCACGTCCCTCCCAAAAAACGGGATGATCCCATAATGCTCATTACCTCACTGCTGTTTGTTTATGAAAGGCCGTATGATGGACTTTAACAAACAAACATTTACTGTCAGTCAGACTGAATTATTCACTGAATTCACTGAATTAACCCCATCAGAGTCTCTCTCATAGGTGGTTAACTTTAAAATGTTCATTTCAGCAGTAGGCAATAAATGTTTATTATTTATAGAACAATACTGTAATCCATAAGTGGTTTTTTGTGTATTGTGTCATTTTCTCTCTGTCTAATTATGCTCTAGTCATTACAGCCACAGTTGTGTTCTGGATCTGAATAGTGACCTGTGTATGGATCTGTGTGAGCGGCAGTCCAGGATCAGGCTGTTGTTAAGGCATAACAAGTCCATCGTTAACAAAGGTCTCTGCTAACAAGGTTAGAGTGATTTAGAAGAATCAATTAGCTTCGGAGAGAAGGTTTAAGATCTATTAACTGTGAAGATAAATTAGCCAGAGAACAACACTCAGATAATTACATCGCCAATAATTAATATACTTTAATGTAATGAAGGTAGAGAGAGAAAGAGGTTGTCAGTTAGACTATTACTGAGGGGAGACGATTCAAAATCACGTCCAATAAAGACCACAGATTCACTAAAAGGGAATATTCATGTATTATATGTTCACATTATTCATTAGCACAACAAAGAGTTTGGATAAATGTCCATCAATCAGTATGAGCAAGAACAGAAATGACTGAGCATTTTCAAATAATTTCAATGTGTGTGTGTGTGTGTGTGTGTGTGTGTGTGTGTGTGTGTGTGTGTTTGGCGAGTGTAAAAGTGAAAAAGTGGAGCTAAAATGTATTTGTGTGTGTGAGTTAACAATGCCTAACAGGATTACATTTACTCCTGGATGTCTGGTGGGTTTACATGCACCTGGATGCCAGGTGTGTTTACCTGCTCCTGGATGTCTGGTGTGTTTACCTGCTCCTGGATGTCTGGTGTGTTTACCTGCTCCTGGATGTCTGGTGTGTAATACAGCAGTCTGCTTAAGGATATTTTTGTGCAAGTAAGATTCAGGGACATGAAACCTCTAATCATTGCGCCTAAATGAGCAATTTGTGTATGTTCCTGTTGTGTGAGGCATACATTTACTCAACAACATATAGAAGATAAACCAGCAACCTGCACACTAAACCCTGAACCAGCTGCAGTGTTGGCTGGATCACACACACACACACACACACACACACACACACACACACACACACACACACACACACACACACACACACACACACACACACACACACACACGAAATAGGCTTCTTCTGGATCACCCTGGATCACACACACACACACACACAAACACAGAAACTCTTATATGGAAGACCCTTTCTGTTAAACTGCAAATTATTGGGAAAAACGTCTAGTCTGTTCTGATGGGCAGACATAAAATGACACCTGCGCTCATTCTCTTTGGGCAACACCTCTCAGCAGATATCTAGATTGCTTAAAAAAAAAAGAGACAGATACTGTCGATAATACATGTAGACAGATAGAGAGACAGGCTAACAGATTGCCGTATAAGATATACAGATATAATCTTATTTGTTGTTTTGGCATTTGGCTTGCTGATTGTCAGGCATCAGGTCCAATAAAACTGCTGAGTGAGGACAGCCAGCCATGACACTGAACATGGAGATGCAGATGAGAAGCCATCCAGTTCCTGCTGTGCTGGAGCCACTCTCTCATGCCAAGCTGAATGTCCGTAATGTCCTGATGTCCTAATGTCCATAATGTCCTGACACGCATGCAAACCTTCCCAAAATCGGGAAGTTAGATCGCATTTGAGAGCTTCATGGTTTAAAGTCTCCAGGGCAGAGGTAGGCCATAGCAACTGTGCTGTTAACCTCTAATTATGTTTTTCATTTTAGTGTACGAGTTAATTTGTTAATATGAGCACTTAAAGCTGGAGGTGGGAATTTATTCTGTCCAGCTGAAAACCAGTCAAGTAAAATGACTAAACATTTCAGAATTTCTCTCTTAACTCGGCTCTAATCAGTGGTATAACATGGAGCTGTAACATTTATAAAGTGTGATGAAATTGTCAGTACTCAACAGTGTCATGATTTTTAGTTGAGAATTAATGGATAAATTCCATGTTTATAAGATATTAATTTGCTCTGGAGATGTTTTCCTTTAAGCAGTGGTGGTTTTTTAACATAATTTTATGTGGTGCAGACAGGCAAAATCGAACAAGTTATATACAACTCAGAGAACAGGATCCTTTTCCCCAATATTCTTTAAACCAGGACGGTAGATGAGCACTCAGATTATGAGCAGCCATTTCCATGCGTAGCACATCCTCTCTTGTGTTTGGAGCATGATCGTGGGACATTCGAGTGGGCTTTGAAGAGATCAGGTCAGATCAGACCACGTAGCCCCACGTAGCTCCTCCTCCTCCTCATGTTTTATTAATGTCCGATGCTCTTCTTTCTCACTGACATACCAGGCCAACCTCGTCCTTGTCGCAAATCATATTAGCCCTACGAGCGATTAATCTTCCCTTTGACAGTGCCGCGAAAGTGGACTGACACCTTATTCGCGTTCGTAATTAGATCTCTTATTAGGTGTCGGAGTCACCCTCTTTAATTAGGGTTACACTTCCAGCTTGATTGTGTAAGATCATATGGGCAAACTGGAATTGCTGGGACGGATCTGGCTGTGGATGGATTGGACCAAGAACGAATGGCATGGACAGTCGGGAAGATCTTGGACTCTCCTAACATGGCACTGAGTCTTAAATCAGAATCATAAACCATAAATCAAAGAACACCGCTGGCAATAATTAAAAGGTAGCTGGGCTCAAACAGCTGACAAATGAACCGATCGACAAAGCAAATGTGCAGACTTGCGAAACATTCGCTTCTCTTATTCGTCGCTAACATGCATGAAAAAAAGATATACGGTTATGCGAAGATCTGGGGCTGTGCGTAGACGTCGTAGATTTTAAAACTAAATAAATACATTTATCAACTAAACGATTTACAAAGGAAATTAAAAACATTTAGGAATAAATAACCGTTTGTTTGAAATGAAATTTCCGCCATCATAATCCATATGAATTTTTATGACATCGATATTTTGCCATTTCTGAATTCTGCATTAAGTTAAAGGCACTTACACGGTGCTACAGTTAAAGGCCACCAACATCTAGCACATTTGGACTACTCTGAACGGTCCGGCCCTCTGCTAACTGTCCCGGACACATCAAACCCAAGGCTTTTCGATTGCAGGGACACGCAGCAGGCTGTCTGCAGGCTCCCTGTGATCTACTGTCCTGGTGGTGGTGGCGTCTCTCTCTGGGCTCCATCAGTGGAGCACACCAGGGTGCCACTGACGCAGCGCTGCTAGATTTTTAAATGTGCTTTCATTAACCTTTATCCAGCCTTCAGTAATGCTTTGTTATGGCTGTCAAGAGACACTCCAGACGTTTTTGTTTGTTTGTTTATGATTACTTTGTTTTATTTATTATCACTTATCGGAAGGTCTTTTCATATTCATCTGCATGGAAAAATACAGTTGCGAGAGAAAACGACGACGTGCGACGACTGTAAAACTTTAGCAGAGTGCTGGTTACATCTGTTCTCATTTTGAGGACTTTGAGTTCTTTATAATGTAGACTTGAACATACCCTCATGTTCTATATGGGGTTGTAATGTTAAAGGTTGAAGTTGATGTACTAGTCTGGAAATAAAGCCAGTGTGCTCAACTCAAAAAACCTGAGATTTGAACCATAATATATGTATATTATTATAAATGTGTACATGATTTATTATATTATTATTCTTCAGTAGGGAGTTTGCTATTATTTATTCTGGCCCCTGGTCCAGAATTATCTCCCAGAAAGTCTGAGATCTGACTGACACTGCAACCTATTTTACATTACATGCAACTAGGACTTCTGTTTAGGACTGCTGGTTTTAAAGTTATTCTTTTAACATCTAAATAAATTAAATTATATTTTAAATTAGGTTGAATTAAGTAATAACCTATTACCTACTTTATTAAGTTTACTGCTTCATTGAAAAAGAAAGTTTAATTCAAAATTTTCATTACAACCTTTCTTAGGAAACCATAATTAAATTACAAACACCATTTGACTAAGGAATGTGTCTGAAAACACCCATAAAGACTTGCCCTTTTGCAATTTCAGAAATGTAATGTAGTATAAATGTAGTACGAATTAGATTTTCATAATTTCTGAAATCCTGAAATGGGAGAGCTGATATGTAAGGAACACTCCAGGTGTTTAGTGTGCATTTGTAAATAACACTCCAGATGTTTAGTATGTGTTTGCACTGTGGGACTTTGCATGGTTTTTCTGTACATTCAACACAAATCCATTGCAGATGAGTTCTTTGGTCAGGTGTCCACTGACTGCTCTTATACTTATCCTGAGGTGTGTATTTAGTGAGGTGAGACGTGCCTCTCCCGAGATGTGTATTTAGAGACGTGAGACGTGTCTTTCCCGAGGTGTGTATTTAGAGAGGTGAGACGTGCCTCTCCCGAGGTGTGTATTTAGAGAGGTGAGACGTGCCTCTCCCAAGGTGTGTATTTAGAGAGGTGAAACGTGTCTCTCCCGAGGTGTGTATTTAGAGAGGTGAGACGTGCCTCTCCCGAGGTGTGTATTTAGAGAGGTGAAACGTGTCTCTCCCGAGGTGTGTATTTAGAGAGGTGAGACGTGCCTCTCCCGAGGTGTGTATTTAGAGAGGTGAGACGTGCCTCTCCCGAGGTGTGTATTTAGAGAGGTGAAACGTGTCTCTCCCGAGGTGTGTATTTAGAGAGGTGAAACATGTCTCTCCCGAGGTGTGTATTTAGAGAGGTGAGACGTGCCTCTCCCGAGGTGTGTATTTAGAGAGGTGAGACGTGTCTCTCACGAGGTGTGTATTTAGAGAGGTGAGACGTGTCTCTCACGAGGTGTGTATTTAGAGAGGTGAGACGTGTCTCTCACGAGGTGTGTATTTAGAGAGGTGAGACGTGCCTCTCACGAGGTGTGTATTTAGAGAGGTGAGACGTGTCTCTCCCGAGGTGTGTATTTAGAGAGGTGAGACGTGTCTCTCCTGCCACTTAACCTTCACCTTCACCACCGTGCCCCACTTATACATTTGCATGATAAATTACCTAAATACACACCACATATACAGACTACTAATTTTCCCTCCTTAAGTGGTTGAGCCTCTCAGAGAGTGAAGGAAAGATATTCCTGCATCTTAAGTGACCCTTCAGTAAATTCTCACTGATCCCAGAACAGGTGAATTACAATTATTTGTGTAAATATATAAATAGTAAAAGCTATGAATGGTTATAGCGTTATTTTTGGGGAGGGTTTCATAAATTCCCTTAGGAGAACCTTTTCAAGAATTCCAGCTAATTTATCCTTCTTTGGGCAATTCCTGCACATTCTTTCTGAGATCTCCTCGGTAAAGCACTGAGTTTTCAAATCCAGCAATTCAGTTCTCTTGCCAAAGACACACAGCTGTGTGACAGTACATCTCTGCAGCTCTGCACAGGGTTTCCATACTTGCTTGGTGTTCCACTAGACCTTTGCACAGATAATTAGGTCACGAACATTTGTCAAGTTGCCTGAAAGAAAAAAAATGCTTGTGTTCAATATTTTAAAAGCCAAAACTTGTAGATATTATTCAGCAAACAAACAAAAAAGCTCATATTATCATGCAAAATAAATTTTGATTGACACCAACTCACGACCCCTTAACCCACAGACACAAGTTAACCACTCAAAGCTCAACCAACATCTGTAATGGATTTATTGATGGCAACAATCTCTCTGGCTTCTTGTTTATGTGTTACAAAGATTAATCCTTCTCATTCACATTTGCATTTTCTACTTTTAGAACACTGGTTCTCTGCTATTAAACAAGGGTGACATCCACATGACGCTCGTTTGCCTTATCTGCATTTATTTACGCGACTCTTAGCGTGGCCGAGAGAGAGCCATTCGGAAGTCCTGCGCACCTGACCGCCAGCGACTCACCGCGCGCGCGGACGCAGTGCTGGGAACGCCACCGTTAATAAAGCTCCAAGATGGTTTATACAATATCAGGTGGCAAGCACACAAGAAGCCGTCGAGGATTACGGCGTCTTGCCGTGAGATGGGAGCAGGTGGTAACATCTCCATCGGCACGTAGGGCTCTAACAGTGACACGAGGCAGTTTTTAATATCCGAGCTGTTCCCAGTACGTCCCGGAGGCCAGGGGAAATTTGTTCCCTATTAAAAAGGAAGTGTGATTTTTAAAATGGTTTTTAAAACGTAGAACCCACTGCTGCGTAGACTATTATGGGATGTCATGTAGGGCATAAAGGCACTCAATGGCACTATGATGGATTTCGTTGGCCCATCTACCTCATGCCCCTGGTTATCCTTTGCGTTGTGGAATACGCAGGGGATGAAAACACCACCCAGGATGAATTATCTTCAACATGGATTCTGACAGGCGTGGGTTGGTTAGTGATTTCGCCGTGACGGATGTTGGCGGAATCGTCACCAGACAAGCGGTTTATTTGGCGTGAACAGTTTGTGCTCGGGAAGTTAGACTCTTAACAGCGAACTGATATAAATAAAACTATTTCTCGAAGTTTTTCAAACCAGTCTGGAAATACATGTTTGCACTTTGTGAATCTATAATCAAAATTTGATTATTGTTCCACTTATTGTATAAACGTAGACTGGAAGAGGCTACAGAAACTCTTTCACTGTGATAGAGATGCTCGGATTTGACAGGAGCACTTGCAAAGCTTGAACGTGTGATTATATTACAGCGATATTAAATTTGTATTGATTGGTGGTAAATAACATTACATCTAAACCCTTATACTACTGGAATGTTGTGAGCAATGGATGAGGACGCACAGCTGGCTTTAAACTCTGATCATCTCATAAAAATAAAATATATAGATTATTGATTACTGCCGGATAGGAGGGACGGGGGCTGTCGGCCTGGTTTACAATTAGAGCTGAAAACAGGCATCCGCCGGCCGAGCCTCCAGGATGTGGGAGATGTTTCCTGGGTGTGCTGGTGATGTTCCGGTCCGAGGAACACGGGAACTGCTGTCAGCGGTGGAGCAATGGTTTCTCCACGCACGCGGCCGGCCTCCCTGGGTGACTCCTCACTCCGTCGCTCCTCACCCGCTTTGAGAGGGATCGGGAGGGCTCTTCGTCCACCCGGCATCCGGACGCACCTCCCGGCCCAGCAGACGAGGCATGCCTCATTCCTCCACTTTCCCCTCGTGTGTGTATTAGCGATGAACTCGCGCACTCCGAGCTACGATGCTCTGTGTGAGTTAGGAGGACAGGCGCAGTCTCTGGGCTCCAGTGGGGACTATTAAATCAAAGAAGCAGTAGCAGCAACAGCGACAACAACAGCGACATAAATAAATAAAAAAAAACAAGTGACAGCAAAAACTACGGCGGTTCCCGCTGAAGGAGGCAGCACGTTTATCGCTTTGCACTCCACTGCGTGCGCCGCTCTCGGCAGACAGCCAGGGGGACGCCCACACTTGTCAATCACACGACCCGCCGCCGCTAGACAGCCGTACGTACCGCGTACGGAGTCTTTGCTCCATGATTAAATGATTAATACACATTCACTGACTTGGGATGACTTAGACATGTGTAACTGTAACAGCAGGGGACGGGGATTTGATAGAATCGGCAGTTTTGTTTGGTGTTTTTTTTTTTTTTTTTTTTTTTTTTTACATTTCGGAATGTGTTCTTTAAATGAAAACACAGACCGCAGTGACACCCGCAATAAAGAAAACGGTGATGACGATGGTGATGAAATCATGAGAATAAAGACCTTCGCCGCGAGACCGCATACGTGACGGAAAGGACTTGATAAGCAATGAGCTCTAAGTGGACTCATTAAACAACACACGTGGACCCAGAAGAAACCCAAGGCCAGCGGCCTGTGGTGGCAGTCAGTTCCGGTGTGCCGATCGCAGACTGGCAATGCGGCGCGTCTCTGCGGGGCGTTTCAGGAGAGCAGCGGAGAGGAAGTTCCTTTCAGCAACATCGAATCTAAACTGAAATGCTTCTTAAACTAATGACATGCAAAATATTCGATGTATTCCATCCTTAAAATGAGTGACATAAGTGGATGAATATTTGATGTTAAACTAAAATTAAGTCATTGACCATTTCAAATACCGTGCCAGTAATATACAGCACGTGATGACACATTAGAGTGTTATGCGGAGAGAAATAAAGGGAATTCTTTAATTCTGATCAGATTCTGACCAGACTGCATTTGTATCTACCAGGACTACTGTAATTCCACATGGGCCAGACACGCTTCCTCTCTCCGTCTACCTCTTAATCCATACTTTGCCCCAGAAACAGGACTTACAGAAACTAGCAGGATCTACATCTACTCCCAGACCAGAGCCGGTCACGTCCGAGAAGTGAGGCCAGAACCGAGGACAGTTACAGGGGATCCATCTGCACAGAACCATACAGCCGATTAGCAAACACAGCCCGTGTTGAAAGCATGTTCTGTTGCCAAGATGCATCTCTACATGTTACACGTTTATAGATCTGATTATCTGCTCGTTTAAGGGTGATCGTGAGCAGTTGTCTTATGCTGTCAGTTCAGGGTAGAGGGGCATTTTCCATAGATGAGATGGGGGGTGGACTTGGGGGGGGGGTGTTATCAACCACTGGGACAATACTCAACAGCGCAGTCAGAGATCATCTCTCAAACTATCTATATGAACACTCTGCAAGGGCTTTTAAGGTCATATGACTTTTTTATAGGTGTATATATATATATATATATATATATATATATATATATATATATATATATATATATAGTTACTCTGCATATGAATAAGGCTCCAACAAAGTACATTGAGCATGCTGACAGATAAAAAGAGACCAGGTCTGAGTTTGAGCAAGTGGGTCAAGATGTGACCTTTGGCCCTTGACACAGAGGCTTGTATATTGTATGCGATGTTTGTGTGTGTGTGTGTGCGTGCACGTTCCAAGGGAGTGCAGAGGGTCCAGGCTGGCGTGCGGAAGTTCGAGAGACGCTAGCACTGTGCACAATCCCCTCCACGGCTGCCACAGGTGAGACCAGGGGAACGTGGGTAACATCTCAAATGGATTCACCTCATTATCTCCACTGAGTCACTAATCCAACACGATCCTCTCCTCAGTCATCCACTGGTGGGATCAACCACTTTGCCTTTTTGGTGGTGGTGGTGGTGGGGGGGGGGCAGTGTTTTCAGATATTGGGTTAACCCTCTAAATAAGTCTGCTAAGCTGTCTCGAGACAGCCTGGAGGATGTGTGTGTATGTGTCTGTGTTTGAGCGTGTTTAAGGAGGCGGGGGGTTCTTCATGGAGAGGAACATGTAGGGAAATCAATCATGGCCTTGGCTTGCTGTTATTTTCAAAAAAAGAGAGAAAAGAAAGAAAGAATCCTTGGCATGCAGCCAGCAGAATGGCGTTCTGTTTCTCCAAGGGAAGCTTGTCCTCCGTCACGTCTCACGCAGGTGAGCCAGTCAGCGCACTCTTTGATGGAATGATTTAGTCCACTGTGACAGACAGGACAGCCGTGTGCAGTCTGATGGGGGAACTCTGGGTTTAGGTCCGTGGATGAATCTGTACAGCAGGAGAGGAGAGAACAGCATGGGAGAGAAGTGAGGGAGAGAGGGAGAGGGAGGGAGAGGGAGAGGGAGGGAGAGAGAGAGAGGGGGAGAGAGAGAAAGAGAGAGGGAGAGAGGGAGAGGGAGGGAGAGGGAGGGAGATAGAGAGAGGGAGATAGAGAGAGAGATAGAGAGAGGGAGAGATAGAGAGAGAGAGGGAGAGACAGAGAGGAAGAGAGAGAGAGAAGAAGAGAGAGGGAAAGATAGAGAGGGAGAGAGAGGGGAGAGAGAGAGGTAGAGAGAGGGAGAGGGAGAGAAAGAGAGGGAGAGATAGAGGAGAGAGAGAGAGGGAAAGAGAGAGAGGGAGAGAGAGGGAGAGAGGGAGAGGGAGAGAGGGAGAGGGAGAGATAAAGAGAGGGAAAGATAGAGAGAGAGAGAGAGAGAGAGAGAGGGAGAGAGAAAGAGAAAGAGAGAGGAAGAGAGAGAGAAGGAGAGAGAGAGGGAAAGAGAGAGAGGGAGAGAGGGGAGAGAGAGAGAGAGTGATAGCACATGCTTTTAGTTACACAAGCTCACAATATATTACACCATATAAAGGAGTATCTGAAAACATTTCTGCAGTGACATGGAGCTGCTCTGTAACGTGGATCTGATCTGTAACATGGACCTGCTCTGTAATGTGGAGCTGCTCTGTAATGTGGAGCTGCTCTGTAACATGGAGCTGCTCTGTAACGTGGAGCTGCTCTACGATGTGGAGCTGATCTGTAACGTGGAGCTGTAATGTGGAGCTGCTCTGTAACATGGAGCTGTAATGTGGAGCTGCTCTGTAACATGGAGCTGTAATGTGGAGCTACTCTGTGACGTGGAGCTGCTCTACGATGTGGAGCTGATCTGTAACGTGGAGCTGTAACATGGAGCTGCTCTGTGACGTGGAGCTGCTCTGTGATTTGGAGCTACTCTGTGATGTGGAGCTGCTTTGTGATTTGGAGCTACTCTGTGATGTGAAGCTGCTCTGTCACAAGGATGGTATTGTGTGGTCCCTGCAGGAATTGAAGGGTTGAGTGAAAGGATCACGGAGGGTGTGTGAGAAAGCTGTGCAGATCTCTCCAGATTGCCAAGTGGGTATTAATTAAACGCATGTGCACATGTGTGGGGGGTTCTAATACCCTTCTCCACTTCCTATGGCATCTTTTCCCTGTTTATGATCTAGCGCAAGGCCATCGGCAGCCCAGCCTCCTCCTCCTCTCCTCATTCTCCCTCCTTCCAGCCCTCTCTCGTTCAAACACTCTCCATCTTGCCCCCTCGTTCTCTCTCCACCTCCGCCTGTCTCCTCTCCCGTTGGGAGTCTTGCTGGGTTACAGTGGGACAGTGTGTCACTCTGAGGCCTCTCTTAACGATGAAACTCTCCGCTCTGTAGGCAGACAGCCACCACGCCGGTGTCCCTGATTGTCCCATCTCGGAGCAAACCCTCGTGTCCCCGAGCTAACGAACATCCAGCTCCCGCAACCGAATCATCCGCTTATATCATTACCAGAAATCAAGGCAAATAGTCTCCTTAACTGGCATTCTTGCATACGATGACACACATACACACACACACACACACACACACACACACACACACACACACACACTGTTCTATCCATCTATCACTTTGTGTCCCCATCTGCCTCTGCTCTAACTTTCTCTCTCTCTCTCTCTCTCTCTCTCTCTCTCTCTCTCTCTCTCTCTCTCTCTCCGGCCTTCTCTGAGGGCTGGTGAGGGGCTGGAGGCGAGGTTGAAATGAGTGTGGGGTGCGTGTGCGGGTGAATCTGGGTATTAGGGCCCAGAGCTCGGTAAGGCTAATTAAAGTCTCCAGCCTGTGGCGCTGCCCTGAGCACCCTGAGCCTATGCTGACACTTCCTCTACTCAGCTCGAAACATGCAGGTGCAATCCAGAGAGAGAGAGAGAGAGAGAGAGAGAGAGAGAGAGAGAGAGAGAGAGAGAGAGAGAGAGAGAGAGAGAGAGAATGTCTCATCCTGACAATCCCTTGCCCTGCTTGCCCCAACAAAACTGGCAGCTGTCGGGCGGGCGTTACGCCCGATGTTCTGTCATCACACCCAGGCATGGCCTTGCAGGGGAGGTGGGCATGTCCATCACATCCTGGCAAACCCCCCCAGGGGTCTGGCTGTGACTTCCTGTCATATCCACCCTGACAGATGCATCACTCCCACAGCACCTGATTCAGTCCCCACTAACCTGCATAGCAGTGATGTGTGCACAGGCACCAAGCATATCCATACACACGCACGCGCACACACACACACACACGCACACACACACACACACTGTTTTACTTCTACATGCATTTAAAATTTCCTTCAGCACACTAGCCAGCAGTGAGTTTGAAAGTGTTAAATAAAGATTTGTATTATCATTGATATGTATTAATTGAAAAATATTTTTTAAATGACTTTATGCCTATATGAGGGATTGAAAGCAGATATTTCTGAGACATAGGATTTCGTTGTGTGACTCTAATTCCAAAGAAAACCTTCTCCAGTAGTGTGCAGTATTATGTCAGACGCGTTCTCTGTGGGAAACTCCGAATGCCAGACTGTATTCTTTCTGCTGGCTTCCTTCAGTAATGGCCACTCCCACCAAAAAATCTGTTTCCTTTTGCCTCTGCGTCTTCCCTTGAGTGGCTGTCATTGTGATGACAAGTCTGCAAATCCTTGGTGCTGACTTCACATTCCGGTCTTCATCCCAGTGACAGAGAAACAGGACAAATGCAGGAACTAAGCGTTAAGTGTGTGGTTTGTTATACAGCAGTTCTCACACATCCTAAAGTGGACCAGTGTCCTGGTTTTTAAAATAATATGATTCACCTCAGAACAGTGCAGGGAATGTGCTGTGTTAAACTCATAGTATGCCGAGTGTGGTTATACTGAACATTCTGCTCCAGGTCTGGAGTCTGACCGTTCTGTCCAATCTAGTGTAGCATGCAAAGAAAATGAAGGAGTGAGAAGAAATCACAGAAGTGCCACACCAGCACTTGTGCTGATCTCCTACACACTCCTGATCTCCTACACACTCTAAGATGTTTTTTCAAATGATTTGAACAGCATCAGCTACCTGTACACCCAGAATGTTACTCAAAATGGCTTCACATCTTTCTGAGCTGTTCCTAGTGACACTAGTATGGTATATTCAGAAACAGAGTGCTGATTATTTCACTTAAATACCACTAAGGGTATCAGCAAACTGTATTTCAGGGTGTGTTTGCTCAGGTGTCCTCCTGCGTCTCCATTCCCTGCTAGTCCATTTTAGCCCCGCCCACTTTAGAGGACCACAATCCTACATGTACTTCTTGCATTCTAATCCAGTGATGACATGTAAATGCGACACCTCCAGCACCAGCCGGTCTCAGGGCTGTAGGTTTCAACCCAAGGACAGTTTGTCAGGTGGAACGGGCCGTGATACTCCCTCTCTCTCTCATTCTCTGCAGCATGTGGGGTTAGAATTCTGACCCCTTAGTGTGTAGGAATATACAGAAAGACCAACAGACAGCGTGAATGTGTCAAGATCGATTTAATATGGCAATGACAGGCGGTGAAAAGAGAAGACG
>NC_137518.1:12622500-12630000 GCF_041902795.1 Electrophorus electricus | reverse complement strand
GAGTCAGACCTGTGTGTGTGTGTGTGTGTGTGTGTGTGTACGTGTGTGTGTGTGTGTGTATGTTTGTGTGTCACCGCACACCTCACTCTCACGCTGAGCTGGTGTTATATACACACACACACACACACACACACACACACACACACACACAGTTCAGGTGGAACAACATAAGGACCTTAAGCCCCTGCTGCCTTGTTTGGGCTGAAGGGATTGTCCGATGTTGTTGACATAGCCAGCTGTCCAGAAGACCGGAATGCTGGTTCTACTCTCTCTCTCTCTCTCTCTCTCTCTCTCTCTCTCTCTCTTTCTCTCTTTCTCTCTTTCCCCCTCTCTTTCTCAGAAACCATAACCTTTCAAACCAAGCCCAATTCTACAGTCCCACTGCTGGATCCCATCTAGGTTTAGACTTAATAACTGCCACAGAGACTCCAGCACTCCCCCATTATTCATCGCTTGCCCCCCCATCCCCCGCTCCTCCCCCCCTCTCATTCTCCTCCCTCTCTCGCTCCCTTTTTCCTTCCTCTCTATTCTCTCGCTCTCCCAGATGACCTCAGACTGAGGTGAGGTGTTGTGATGCTGTAGTCTGCAGCCCAAAGTTCATTACACACCGAACTCCTTCTCCCCTGAGACAGATGTATGGTCATCACTCTGTTCTCTCTCTCTCTCTCTCTCTCTCTCTCTCTCTCTCTCGTTCTCCCACTCTCTCTGAGTCTGTCTCTTTCCTCTCTCCAGCAGAAAGGTGTTTGCTGTGTGAAGCTCTGGTGAGGTGATGTACTCTAAGAATAGACCCTCTCTAGACACACAACATGTTTCACAAAAGCCAATCAAACAGCTACACAGATCAAAACACATCAAACAATTACAGAGGAAGATATCTGTCTGTCTCCTTCTGTCTTACACACACACATGCACACACACACACACACACACACACACACACACACACACACTTTTGCTTATTTTCACTTATTTTCCATCTATTATAGGTTCACATTTTAGGCCGTCCCAGGTCCACGTTACATTAAAACACCACCTTGGGACTATCAGACTTAAATGTCTGCAGCAACCGACGTAAAACATTTTGGGAGCGCGAGCAGCGCGCTCCCGCTGGAAGGCGCGCCTTGATCCTTCTTTTCCTGCTTTCCCAGCACTTCACTTCAACCTCTTGAATGCCAAATCCATCTGAAAATGGGAAATTCGAACGTAATTCCGGAGATGAAGGAGAAAACCGATCTTACGGGAATAGCGGGGGAGAGGAGTGAGAGGTGAAGTCGGAGAAAAAGTCGCTCCCGGCGGAGGGCGAGCGGCGCGTGAGGCGTTCTGACACACACGGATTACGCGACACGCTCGCGCTGCGCGAGACGCGTATACGTGCTTAGACAGAAAGCTCGCGAAGAAAGCTCGCGCTCACGCGAACAAGGGGTTCCTGTTTGTTCAACATCACCCATCAGCGCCGGTTTCCTCTTGACTTCTAAGAAATGCTTCTGCCAGTGCAGCTGTGCAGAACTCAATATTATAATCAATAATAATTCCCAGTAATATAGTAATTTAAGAAATGTTTCATTTCAATAATAATGTCATCCATTTTGGTGTTGGGCCTGAGGTTAAGGCTGGGTTTAGAAATCTAAGGTGAGTCTGCCTCATGAAGTTGACATATTACGTCTGCTTCGTGTAACATGTCAGTAATACATCTACTTCAAGTTCAAAATCTTCAAGATATTCGGTGCATTCAAATATTTCGCTGTTGTTCGTGACAATCGCGGTGTTGTTCTCCATGGCAACGCTGCACATGCATTTCTGTTCAGCTCCCTGCTTTTAACGACTCCCTTGTGTTTACGATTTGTCCTCAATAATTATGATCCTCACTCGTTCCCGATCGCCTCGCCTGCGACTCATGAAAGGACTTTGAAGTCTCAGACACATACACACACGCGCGCGCGCGCCCGAATCACTTGCGTTCACACCTTGAGCCGAACCCTTGCATTCTCCACATTAATGACCTCGTCTCCGCATGACTCTTGTTTTGGCCGTGTTCCTCCGATCGCTGGTATTTCTATCCTGGACTGGTCCCTTTGTGGCAGTGACTGCATCCCAAATTATGATTCATTCACGATACTCTGCTGAGTTAATCACGTGAAAAAGCACCGATCAAAATAGCGTTACCGAGGTTGCCAACCTGCGAGAGGCATACGCGCAGGTCTCCCTGTAGGCCAGTCTTGATCAAGGATGAACAAAGTGAGTGTAACAGCCCGCTAAAGCATTCGGATCAGATGCAGAAATTAAAAGTCGCTTTTCTTTGATGTCCCGATTCAAGCAGTTTTGCCTCATGCAATGTCAGTTAAAAATACAGCCCACGTAACACCGGTTTATACAGGTTCACGTTCGAGTAATAATCCAATGACACACAGCAATCTGATCAAATCCGTTTACCTCAATGAAATGCAATTTCACACCGCTATCTGCCCTTGTGACCACTAGATGGCGCTGCATCGGCACCAGGCTGACAACGTCTAGGTGAGGCTAATTGGCATCAAAGTTTTCTCTAGGATAAGTTGCACGATTAAGGCAACATTAATACCCCCAGAATGATTTGGTCTTTCGGAAAAGACACTTAAGGAACAGGAAGACAGGACAGGGTTCAGGATAAACACCGCTGGACTGGCTATGTGTTTCATGCTAATTACAAGGTAATGCTGCCTTGCTAAATTACTGCAACAAACGTTTTACTCATTTTCAAAGCTTTCTTGTTGTACATAAAAATTTGAGAACATTTTCATAAACTACTTTCCCCCCCATAAACTACAATAGTTTCAGATTTAACTTGCCAACTGTTCTTTCCTGTGTACAAGAGCAGTCTGTTAAAAAGTTATGTTTGGATAAAAAATTATGTTTGGATAATACACCATCTGTAGTATTCGGAACCTCAAGCATTTAAACCATGGAAGAAATGAATGACAATGAGAAACGTGCATTTTACAGATTCTTCCCAGTGAACTTTGAGGTGAGTGTGTTTCTGTGTGCAGGGACTACGGTCAACAGGAAGTGAGCAAGAAGTCTGTTAGTTCAATGTGTCTGTTGCTGGATCGACAAGAGTTGAGCCCACTGCTGATATTGGAGACTGCTTGGCCCCGGATGACGCCGGCCGGACCATCCCTTATGATTGCTGGACTGTAGAGAGACTCTGTCCAAACCCAACTGGGGAAAAGAGTCTTAAAGGACACAAAAGTCTCGAGAAAATTGCAGACACAACTTGGGGAACGTCACGCAGGTGTTAGTGAGGCCAGGATTCAAAGGCCTCCACGCCTTAGCACATCCTTCGGACTACATTAGTGAACTAGCCCCACAGCATCGACAAACCACGCAAGCCAGAAGAAGGACAGAGACACCAGACGCAGCTTGTGGATTTGACTAAATGGAAAAATTCGGTACGGTAAAATCCTATATAAATATATCCTAACTGTGCGAGACATCTTCAGTAGATATATTTGAGGGAAGCCATGAAGCCACGGAAACAGAGCAGTAGTGAAATAGCCAAAGATTTGCCTTTGATCTGCAGCAAACTTGTTCCTCCTAAATGTTTACATCAAGATCAAAGAGAAGGGTTTGGTGGTGCGTTAAAAGCAGCTAATGCAGACCTTTAAAGTGAAGAGCATTCGGAGTGGTCTGAATCGTACCACAGAACAGAGGGAGAGGGTGCATGAATCTTTTCCACCCTCTGACACGCAGGTCTCAAGATGTATCTCAGCATGCTTGACTGACATCGCGTCATGGATGACAGCCCACCACTTGAAGCTCAACCCCAGTAAAACCGAGCTTCTGTACATCCCGGGTACTCCCAACCCTTGCAATGACCTCACAGTTTTCTTCGAGAACTCCCTGGTATCACCATCATAACTTTGGACAACCAGTTGTCATTCTCAACTCATGTTTCAAATCTAACCCGGTCTTGCAGATTTCTCCTTTGAAGATTTGGCCCTTTCTCTCGCAGGAAGCTACCCAGGTGCTTGTGCAGTCTCTTGTGATCTCAAAACTAGACTACTGCAACTCAATACTTGCTGGTCTTCCTCTAAGAGCCATCAAACCTC
The DNA here is from genome assembly GCF_041902795.1 of Electrophorus electricus. Lineage (NCBI taxonomy): Eukaryota > Metazoa > Chordata > Actinopteri > Gymnotiformes > Gymnotidae > Electrophorus > Electrophorus electricus. The sequence continues at coordinate 12,625,915 of NC_137518.1, read as the reverse complement.
TACAACTTGTCCAGAATGCAGCAGCGGGACTGGTCTTCAATCTTTCGAAGTTCACACATTACTCCACTGCTGCGCTCCCTTCATTGGCTCCCTGTAGCTGCACGCATCAGATTTAAAACCTTGATGCTTGCCTACAATTCCAAAAATGGACAAGCCCCTTCATACATGAGGTCAATGGTCAAAGCCCGATCCGTACCTTGAGTACTTCGAACCTCAAGTACAGCTTGAAATATCATGCTTCAAGTCTCATGGAAGACAAGTTTTGAGACTATTTTCTGTCCTGGCTCCCAGGTGGTGGAATGAACTTCCACTTGCTGTCTGGACAGCAGAGTCCCTTGCAGTCTTCAAACGCAGACTGAAGACCCATCTATTCACGGAATATTTAAAGAACAACTGACCCTGCTCCTATGTTGACTAACTGAAACTCTAGTACTTATTGTAGGGTATTTTTTATTACACTGATGTTGTTTAACACACTCTAGCACTTATTGTTTATTGCACTTATCATTGTTTAAGATAGACCTTATGTATTTTGTACTTCTAGGTATCAGCAGTGATACCTGTATTCTACTGTATTCTAGTTCATTGGTATATTGGACTCTAACCTATTGCACTAGCTAGGATGTATTCTATGAGTAAATGACAAAACACTTTTGTAAGTCGCTCTAGATAAGAGCGTCTGCTAAATGCCATAAATGTAAATGGAAAATGAATCAATCGCTGAAGAAAAAGACCCACGAAATGTACAGATGTGGAGTGGGTGAATAGCCTGCTGGGCTAGGCTACAGCGCTGAACCAAGCCCAGTGCAGAAGCTCTGTCAGGTCTCGCCTTTTGACGTCTGCTTTGGGGGAAAGTCTAACAGCGCACTGCAACCTCTCACCTGTGATGGTGCAGGACTGAGTAGAGGGACCCATTAAGGTGATTTCAGTTGCCCTTAACCTACGATCAGACAAAGGCAATCGTTTGAAAGGAGAAGATCAATGATTAGACAAAGAGCATGTCAGACCAGTGATCAGTGACTGCTCCTCAGAGGCTACACCTCCACTCCAGAGGGAATTTACCGCGTCACTGAAAAGATTTTTGGAGTTTACAACACGCCCTAATTATCATGTCACCAGCAAGTACGCGATCATGCCTGGCACCATTATCAAAATTCATTTGAAGTTCAGGACCAAACACCAAATAGCTCCCAGCAAAGATGGTTTTCAGTGACAGGCATTACTAGAACATCTTTGCTCACTGCATAATGATTCATTCATTACCTCTGGAATGACAGTGAGGTCTGATCCTCCTCTAGATGGGAACTGCCGGAATTGCTATGGCTGACCATTTAACACTGGAATTCTTTGAGCACCCACAACTCCTAAAGAAGAGATCGTATCAGATCTGAGATCGAATCAGATCTGGCTTCAAGTCCATTTTGTCTTGATGGTTTGTCTTTATATAACTTTGTGCCTGGTGATTACATAAATCATTTGGGTGAGTCTGAGATCTACAGAGATCACGTCCGAGGAACCCTAGTTTTCCAAGTCCAGTTTCTACCTCTTGTTGTAGATTCTACAGTACCTCAGTTGCTCCACGTGCTGAAGGCTATGGGGAGGATGTTCCCACACTGGTTCTTGATCACACCACCTAGTGCTATGGGAATGATGATCTTTTAGTGGATCTATCACGTCCTATATCAGGAGTTCTTCGGAAGAGGAATCTGGATGGTTGTCAGTGATCAGACACACTGACGGAGGACCATCATGTGAAGCAGAGGTAAACTCTAGTTCTGATCTTCATGTGCCTTTGGTTAGACCCTCTAAGCCTCATCAGAATGAATCAAACTGCGTCACGTCACTCGATGTTGCTTTCCTGAATGAAACATCGGTGCTAATTACGAAGCACAGTGCTGAAACAAAGAATAGCGTATTGGGAGCAATCATCTGGGTTTGTCATCTCCTGTAGTTATCTGTCCTGTCCTCTGCTGCATTGAGTCATGTGTACGATGCACTGGCCACCAGTCCGAAGCTGTACAAAGCGTCTAGTCATTATCATGATCTGGTACTAAGACTCAAAGTGATGTTTGGGAAACACCCAGTCTGGGTCAGGGTATGGCTTCCGCTTAGAAAACCATGCTTTGGTAGATTTGAAGTGTAAGGCTTACTGGAGACAGAACAGAGTGCGTTTATTTAATTTCAAGCCCTTGTTGTGAAATGACTTCTGTCCCTGCCTGTAAACATTTATTGTGAATACAGAATACTTAATTCCTGGCGATAAGTACGTAAATCAAGTTGGCACAGCCGACGCGCGGCACGGTGGACTATAATGTCAACATACGAACACTCATATATTCTGGGCATTCTCGGCTTCAGCTAGAGGCCGACAATGAATGTAGTGCTAAATAGCTGTAATATTATATCAGAAAAAACTACTCTTTTATCCTTTTGAAAAAAATCATTAATATAATAACTCATGAAAATGGTGCATTCCCAATAATATATTACAAATGATCAACCTGAAAAGGTAATACATTCTCAGTAATGTAACATGCTATTACATTATTGGTAAAATGGGATTATATTAATGTGAAGACTCTGTAATTACATTATTAAATATATTATTACATTATTAGGTTTTATTGCATTTTTACCAAGTGTACAACTACAACAACAACAACAACAATAATAATAATAACAATTATTATTATTATTATTATAATTTCTGGGTGTTATTACATGATTTGGAAATCATTATACTCTTGGGTTCAGTATGTGGTGAGATGCAGCAAGAGTTTTGAGCTAGTATCCAGCCGGCAACCTGTTTAGTCCTGACTGGACATTACAGTAGGCTGGTGGAGGGCCGGAGGACCCAAGTGAATGGACCTACTTCAGGCAAAGATCTAGACCTTTCCGCAGCTCGGATCTGGCACGCTGGTGCCAAGGAGACGTCTCCGAATCTGAGGACACAGCAGAGTCAAAGAGAGACAAATGTTCTCGCATTTGGAGGCCACGGTGTTTGACCTTCCCTGACAGATGGTCCCCCCCCCCCCTCCGAGGGACGGGCGTGTGAGCAGAGGATAGCTCACAAGGTCAGCGCTCCTGCTCCAAGAGCCTTATCTGTCTGGCTCCAAGCCAGGGCCTAATCAGGTGACCTTCCGAACCTGGAGCCAGGCCATTGTCTCCCCCGGGGCCCCCCCTCTGGGACTGCTGCTACCATAAAGTTGTAACATCAGCAGGTCCTTGTGTGCGTGGTGTCAAAGGGGAACGTGGATTATCGGAGCAGCTGGACACCCATGGGGCTTCAGGGACTGAAGGCCTTGTCAGAGGTTTGTGTAGTGCTGTGGAACTGTGCTGAGATCAGTGCTGGTGTATTTGACTGCAGGAAACACGGCCCAGCACACAAAGGATTCTCCTGGCGGCGTCAGCTGGT
>NC_137518.1:12572500-12615000 GCF_041902795.1 Electrophorus electricus | reverse complement strand
GTTCTGGCCCTGTTCAGACATCCAGGTACTATCCTGTATTTCCTGTAGGATTCCTGCTGGGTGAGGGAGTTGGGATGGAGCACAGCTCTCGGTTAGAGCTTAGAAAGATAAAATGGTTATGATTAAATCACGGTGATTTATGTACCACCAGTGTGAACAAAAAACAAAGACATTTTGAAAAGGAAAGGAAACTTTAAAAGTTGGTTGGTTCACCAATATCAACCCTTCAAAAAATGCAACACATAGCTTAGAGGAATGTATTGGGTTAGCTTGATGCATGGTTGACCTACAACCTGCGGGATTGAGCTCAACTCTCCCGCACTCCCGTGAAAGGAAGTGATGTCGGAGTTCTTACCGTCCACGCAGGAGGGCTTGTTGCGTGTTGTCCCGGCCACTTTTCCTGGCAGACACGAGCACTTGACTGTCTGCGAACGCTCCTCGATACGGTTCTTATTACAGCAGCGGTGAGCCGCGATCACCTCGCACGTGCCCCCCTCTGCAGACACACACACACACACACACACACACACACACGAAGGTCCGTGAATTGTGTCAGTGACACACACAAACCAGTGATGTACAAATATCAGAGTTGCAAACACGAGTAACGTCACTCTCGACATTAGAACTCATTTCAGCGTAGACGTTAGCTCAAAATCTGGCTGAGATGTTGTCACGAGTCCACTCACAATTCTAAAGCACTTAGAGAAACAGCACTGGGCCAAAGCAATTTCACCAGAAACCTCGTGCACATTTTCATGCTGGTACACATCAGCAAACGATGTTGGACGGCCAGAGACATATCAGTGACGCACAGGGGAGACGCACGTAAATCTGTGACGCCCCGATCCAGGGATGTTCGTATCAGTGACAGGCAGGGGAAGTTTCAGAGAGAGATGATTGTCCTAGTCTATCTGGCCTGAACAGCAAAATGTACAGTGTCAGACTGCCAGATACTGTCACTGATGGAGGCACAAATTAATCTAACCTTCCTGTCATCAGAAACTGCTGGAAAGTCTTCTACAACTCAGGCTCACGGCAATGTTTCACAATAATACACAATATTCCACAAACAATATTCCACAATATTCAACTTTGCACTAACTAAAGCAGTAAAATGTTCCTTTATATATATATATATATATATATATATATATATATATATATATATATATATATGTATGTGTGTATGTGTGTGTGTGTGTGTGTGTGTACTATAATATACAATATATATGAAGCACATATGCAAGATTCCTTTGTACAAAAGGTCAGATTTGCATTAATTTTTATATTTAAGCACATTTTTATTTTCAGACATTTTTATTTTCAGAAGTTCACATAAGTATGTGTGTGCTGCAGGTTTTCAGCAGAACGTCTTAGATTAAGTCGTATTGTCAGAGAAATGGCAACACAATTAAGGGTTAGAGGTCAAACAGTACAAATTAAAGCACAGAGGAGTTTGCTCAGCGTTAAATCCAAGCCAAACGAAGTTTGTGTGGCGGGAGAGCATGAAACCCTCCAAACACTTCATCAAAATGGAGCAATCGTATCCAAACCACAGTCAGATATCCAAACCACAGTCAGGCAAAACAGCATGACCACACCAGAGGGACTCCCGTCAGCTACGGCGAACACAATGCTACGTAGCATTGTCGCATGAGCGGCAGCTGTGTCTAGATCGCTTCTCAGGAAGTAAATAAATGAAAACGCTCGGAAGACACAAACATTTCACAGTAGGCGAATGTAAAAAGTCCTGTTTGCTGAAGAATCTCACAAGTTTGAGGTTTATGGCAGGGACAGATGGTTTATATAAAGAGAACAGGAGAAAGATTTATATCACTAAATACCAGTAGAGGGGTGGGAAAGTTTGGGGGGTAAGGGGGCAGTGTTTGCCTTCTGGTGTGCTGGCACCTACACAGACTCAACTGTACCCTGACAAAGGAGAAAACCCACTCCATTCTTCAGAGACATGCTATACCTGCTGGGTTGGATCTTTCAGTCAGGTTTGGACACACACACACACACACACACACCCTTAACCTTACGCACTAATCAGTCTTAATGATGGACCCGCCCCATTGCAGTGTGTTCCTCCATGCCTTCTCAACCTGCCCTATCAGTCCTTCAGCACGGGGTTGGTCCACAATCCCTGCCTCCGAGTCCCGCCCCCAAGTCCCGCCTGTGAGGCCCTCCCCCAACCAGGACAAAAGCAACACACTTACATCCTTCTGTTGGGAAACTCGATGCGAGGGCTGTTATGTTGCTTCTCGTACCAGCCCCAGAAAACCACGCTCTACACATGTTCAGCAAACTCTCTGTGCCAGCGGCCTCACAGCTAACCCTGGAGAACATGCCCTGTACATCCGTAGCTCCGGACTGGCTTGTAATAAGATCCTGAAAGCGGATCCCAGCTGTGAATGTGGCTCCATCTCTACCAGATTAACGTCGTTAATGTGGCCTTCGTGAAAAGGACTCTAACGTGAACATCTCAGACTCTCCTACAGCGCCCTGCAAAATGCTCTCGAAGTGTGTTGATTAACTTAAGTGGCATGATGTTTGGCTCCTCTGCAGGTTGGCGATGAAGAGGGGTGAGGAAGAGTTCTACAGGCCTGAGGAAGGGTATGGTGCTCGTATACAATGTGTGTGTATGTGTCAATGCAGGAAGCTGGGAAACAGATGTCACAATTACACATGGCCACCTACACACACGCTGACTGACCAAAATGCACACGTACAGAACACCTACAGAAACAAACACACACACACACACACACACACACACACACACACACACACACACACACACACACACACACACATGGCACAGGACAAGCAGGGTTTTGGGACACGCACTGCGGCAGAGAGGACCCCCCCATGACATAATGGGGAGAAAAGACACAGGAAGGATAAAAAAGCTGAAATAAGAATGGATGAGTCCGGAAGAGTGGCAGGGAGATAAAGGGTGAAGCAGAAGGGATGAGGAGTCATAGAAAAGGGGGGAGAGAGAGAGAGAGAGAGAGAGAGAGAGAGAAGTTTGGCCCACAGGGTCTTCCTGATACCATTGTGAGAGGAAAAGATAAGGAAGATGGAGAAAAGAGGAGGTGGAAGAGAGACCGAGAGGAGAGACCGAGGTGAGGAGAGGAGAGAGTAGGAGAGACTTGAGAGGAGACAGAGCAGATAGACAGACAGACAGACCTTTACTGATCCTGAGGGAAACTGTGGTGTTAACAGTAGCAGAAACACAGAAACATATATTACACATCTAACAGAGAGATAGAAGGAGCAGAACAAGAGCTCGGCTTGGAGAGAGAGGAGGGGCTTGGCGAGAGAGAGGAGGGGCTTGGAGAGAGAGGGAGGGGCTTGGATAAGCAGGGTAAAGCTTGGAGAGGCAGGGGGAGGCTTGGACAGGCAGGAAGAATCAGAGAGAGGCTTGGAGAGGCTTGGAGTGGCAGGGAGAGGCTTGGAGAGACTTGGCGTGGCAGGGTCTAAGGCTTGGAGAGGCAGGGAGAATCAGGGAGAGACTTGGAAAAGCAGGGAGAATCAGGGAGAGACTTGGAGTGGCAGAAGGCCAGTCTGTTTCCAGGCCTTCTTACTAATGCCAGTGCCCATGGAATTGTCCCTCTCACACAATTATAAAACATCAAGCTGCTCCAGACATCGGGACTGCCACAGACAGACCTTCGATTAGCCAGCCGCCTTTCCTGAGCCCTACAAAAACTCACTTTATCTTCACTCGACAGACGCCCAGCCTCCAGCCGGCCAGCCTACATTTACAGCAGCACAGGAGGTGGACAGGGCACGGCGTTCAGGGTGGGCCGCGGGCAGAAGGAGACAGAAAACAGGGAAAAGGGTCGTCTTGACCTGCAGGGACAGTGATGCTATCACGGACATGCATCGTTTGTCGCTTGTTGTCCTGTACTCTTTTTGGAAAAAATCAGTTTAGGAGTTTGGCAACCCCAACTCTCACTGGGTCCAGGCGATTCAAACAAATCACATTCAGAAGTCCTGTTTCATTAATGGCTATGCATAAAATGCCCACCATAAAGGCTAACTGCCCACCCCGAGGGGCTGCTATTGTGCCCAGTGATCACTTTGGGACTCTTATACGCTATAAACCACAATGAAAAAAACAAACAAACAAAAATGCAGACACTTGGGATGCACTTAACCTCTGATAACCACGATTAGGAAAATGAAAGGCAGAACGGATCCAGGAGAATCCCGAGACACAACCTGGGGAAGACCCCTGGTCTATGTTTCATTTACATATTCAACCACACCTATAGTCTACGGTTCATTTCCATATAAGACCACGCCTCAATTCTAAGGTTAATTTACATATTTGACCACACTTCAGGACTACGGTTCATTTACATATTTTACCATACTTCAGTTCTAAGGTTCATTTACATACATATTTGACCACACCTCATGTCTATGGTTCATTTACATATTTGCCCACACCTCAGGTTTAAGGTTTATTTACATATTTGACCACATCCCAGTTTGGAAGGCAGCGTGGGTACCCAGTACACTACACCGATTCATTCAGATCTCCACTGACACTGCTAACTGCATAGCCAGTCCATCCAGGTGTGCTACTAAATGAAGAAACACCTGAGAGCTCCCAGAGTTCCTCTCACATCACTGCACTTCAGCTTCAGCCCAGCGATGAGTGAGTTGAGCGGTAGGCGCCCTGCGGAGGGGCGGGATGTTAATCCCTGTGTTGTCCCAGGCTCTGTGTGGTTACCTCGTCATTACCATTACTGCTGCAGCGTGGGCAGGCTTACGGAACAAGGCTTGTTTGCTAAACGCGTCCTGCGCTTGACACAGAATCTGGGTTCATCTCCCACATGGCCTTGGCTCTTGGTTCTGCTCTCTGACTCCAAGACAAGGCGGCTTGGCAAGTGTGACGTGTCCTTCGGGATCTGAGCACAGCTGTGCACAGAGCAGTTTACATGTTACAGTAGGAATCACTGAGATGGAATTTTAGGTGTAAACAGTGTGCTTGTTGTTGCATGTATATCATGTGTTTGTCTTCTGAAAGGTAGCATGGATTAGCACCCATGACTTTATGTGTGTGTTCCGTATGCATGCTTCTACATGTCGTGTATGTGTGTGTGTGTGTGTGTGTGGGTCAGGTGGATCGTGATCCTCTCTCCGGGCTGAGAGGAAGGCGTGAGGATTGGCAACTGGTGGCAAACGAGAATCCTCTACACACCACCACCAAACGCTGCCGGTGGCCCTGAACTCATTCACACCCTGCACCCCGTCTGCCAGGAGGCCGGCACCTCCTCACTGTCGTCCTCTGTGTCTCCCACTCGGTAAACAAGGGTTTTACAAACTGACAGAAACTCAGATTTGAGAGGCAGACGCCCCTGTGTCTCTCATCACACTCTGTAACTCTCCAGCCTTACAGCATACGGAGCCTGCAGCTTTTTGCAGATTTCTCGTCTTTAATGTATAGGTATGTTGGCAACAGCAACATAATTCAGGTGCAAAAAGTTCCCCCTGAAATCTCACGTTAGGCTCTCTCCACCTCACCTCATGTAGTTTTTTTTTTTCTTTTTTTCTGCTGATATGACAAGCATAGCAACAAACCTCTCAGTTTAAAGAAAGACTATTCTATCCTACCGTGAGGCGTGTTGAAGCAAGCTAGGCATGACCGGGACAGAGTGAGATGGCGTCTGGACACGACCAGCGCGGCCAGTTCACCCGTGGTGATTACGATCGAAGAAACCAGTGCCTGCTTGCTTTCTTCTTACTCTGCTCGCATCTATGCACGGGTCAAAGGTCGTGCATCAGCTCCATGCCAGTGTACCTGATTCAGCTCATTAAACTTTGCCGGAGAAGTCTTACTTGATCAGGTCAGAGTCGTTTTTTGTGCTGAGACAGAATTTGAACACCCACCATGGCCCTCGGCTATTCTGGGTTAGTTTAACAGCCAATTAAAAGCACAAAAAGAGGTAATGATATTCTATAGGGTTGTGCAGTCAAAAAGGGGGATTCAATAACTCCTAACGCAGAGCTGCAACACATGTCAGTATTACTATTATTTTTAACACGGGATCAAGAACAACTTTGAAACAAAACAAATTTTGAAATTTTGCCAGAAGGAACAGGAAGTCGTATCACTACTGATCTTCTCCCCTCAATCATTAGACTTGAGCTCCTGTGTGAAGAGTTTGTCTGCTCAGTTACAAACAAACAAATAAACAACAACAACAGATACCAAGAATGAAAAATGACTCCTAAAATTATGAAGATTTTGAATGCCATACATTTCAACAGACACCACAGCATATACCTTGATTATATCACACTGTCATAAGAGCAAAACTTTGATTATCGCAGAATTTATGCAAAAGCAATTCAAGAATCAGTTAATTAAGTCACTTTTGTTCTGTGTTGGGAAACATGAAACAGCTTGAGTGATCTTTCCCTGCCACTGCACTCCAGGATCCGAGTGCTCCACGGACAAGATACAGGTACAGTTCGATTCTGCAAAGGTTTCCAGCGCCAACAAGGTAATGAATGCCACTCAAAAGAGAATTCACTAGAACCTCCCTATGGGAGAAGAAAGGAGACAATCTAAACACGTAAGAAACCTCAACTTTATTCAAATACCTCATAAATTCGTAACAGAGAAGTGCTGTGTCCTCTCCAGGGTGACTACTCCCTCGACTCTGTGACTACGTCGCAAAACTGGGGAAAATAATTGCTTCTCAAAATAACAACTTAAATACTTCAACAAGCAAGTGTCCATTGAACTGACGCAAACACACACCACCCACATCAGTGACATTTATTTACGAGAAATACTCTGTAGGTGTTCCGTTAGAGGCCTAGCCCATCTGTTGTGTCGCTCCGCGTGCGTTAGCCGTCCTCATCAGCTCTGAGTGGAATGTTGCTGAAATCAGGAGCATGCGTGGGTCTCGTGCACTCAGACTCATGAGATGCTCACTACTACTGTTACTACGCTCAGCGAGAAATACGTGCACGAAGCAACCGGATCACGCACGGGGAGTTGGCGTAGCTGGCAATAAGCACAAGGTCTTCTGCAGTGGAGTAGGTTTCTGTGGAGGAGCTTGAAGCCAGAATGTGTGCGTGTGTGTGTGTGTGTGAGTGAGTGTGCTAAAATTATTGCTGAGTCATGCTCTGAGCCAGGCTGCTCTATCTAAAATGCTGAAAGGGATGTGCTCTTCAGTCTTCATATAATCTAAGCCTATTGAACAGGAATAGCGCTGGCGTTAGGGAAAAAAGATAACACAACACACACACACACACACACACACACACACAACGCACACACACAGCCTTGTGAACTGATGGATTAATACCACAGTATACCCACAAGCATACTTATAGGCTGCGTTTCTGCTCCGAAATGATTGGGAATTCACATGAGGACTATTATGGTATTGCCTCAGCAGGCCCTGACAGAGCTGTTATAAGTGTAGTCTATGGCACCAATTGCGCTTAAAACACCGGGTGAAATGAAAGCTGTTCTTTGACTCAACCCAGACTACGGATCAATCTAAAGGAATAACAGACATTCACTGAACCGCTATACAATTTAAAAAGACAAACAAGTTATCAGCCCTCCCTCACTGACAGCAAGAACATGTTGTTGGCCCGTAAAAGTAATCACAGCTCAAAGGAAAACCAGCAAAGCACTGTGCACCCAGTACTGCACCAGTACTGCACCAGTACTGCACCCAGTATTGCCAGCTGGGTTCAGAGAGTAACTACACACAGACTACACAATGTTCAGAGTTATAGTGTAACTCCTACTCACAGACTACACAATGTTCAGGGTTATAGTGTAACTCCTACTCACAGACTACACAACGATCACGGTTATAGTGTAACTCCTACACACAGACTACACAACATTCACGGTTATAGAGTAACTCCTACACACAGACTACACAAGGTTCAGGGTTGAAGTGTTACTCCTACACACAGACTACACAACGTTCAGGGTTATAGTTTAACTCCTACACACAGACTACACAAGTTTCAGGGTTATAGTGCAACTCCTACACACAGACTACACAACGTTCAGGGTTATAGTTTAACTCCTACACACAGACTACACAACGTTCAGGGTTATAGTGTAACTCCTACACACAGACTACAAAAGGTTCAGGGTTATAGTGTAACTCCTACACACAGACTACACAACGTTCAGGGTTATAGTGTAACTCCTACACACAGACTACAAAAGGTTCAGGGTTAAAGTGTAACTCCTATACACAGACTACACAATGTTCAGGGTTATAATGTAACTCCTACACACAGACTACACAACGTTCAAGGTTGGAAAGTTGGTTGTCCATTTTGTTAATCATTTATTTAAATATGTGAAACCAAATTTGTATGCCGAATATTAACTTACTGCCTGTAGCCTATTGTCTATTTTTAAAGTACATGTTTAATGTCAAAGTTCATTAGCCTGCATGTATTTTAACAGACCTAATCATAAACATGATACTGTAGGTATGCAGAAGTCTGTTGGACTGGACTGTGGTGGAACAACACTCATGATTGGTAGACTGTTGTGGAACGACACTCGTGATTGGTGGAGGAGGAAGGTATGAAGCCATGTCCACTGAGCCGAAACTTCAAAACCAGCCTGCCGCGAGCACATGTTGCCATGGTAACTGAGCAGCGCTCAAGATCGGCTTCCTTCATATGAATGAAACAGATGAAAATGAATCAGATTTGTTGAAATAAGTCGGGGTTATTGAGTAAGTTTGTTTTGAGGAATACCCTTCTATGCAGATAAACATTACACAGAGGGCTAGGTGCCATAGATGAGATAAACACATAAATAAACGTAGTAACTGTGTATTACGTGTATTTTGTATATCTCACTTCTCATTTAATTGTGCATTAGTCAAAAGGTCTCACACTCGGTATGTCTGCAAGTCCAGAGTACTTTCGGTTCCGTCTCTGACAGCAGATTGCACACAAGTCTTTCATGACAGTTTGGCTGAGCTGTGTGTTCTCACCAATGAGATGCACACACAGGTAATGTTATATATCTTCTACAGAAAAGACAGTAATGGTCCAAGATCCCGAGACGTCAGTGGATTTTTTATTCTGATCCAGCATCAGTTTTACCACTTGACCCAGTAATCTTAGCCATTACAGTAAAAATGACAAATCTGAGCTCAGGTCAGCAAGAACACATGACAAGCAGACTTGAACATTTTGCTAGAGTGTTGTCACACCGATGGCAGGTGCCGAGCACCTTCCTCAACTGTTCAGATGCAGAAACCATCAGCTAGTGTCCAAACTCATAAACCAGTGGGTCGTAACCAAGGTTTCTGACCACTGAGACACCGTAACCTCAACCACAGCTCCCAGACCATTATACTGGGAACAGTGGCTGGGGTGTGTATTGGCTAAGCCTTAATCAACGCAGTGTGTGACAACCGCCCCCTTGCAGCCATTATGTGGCGACATACCACCGTAAAACCCAGGAATCATAACGTGCTGGAGAAATTAGTGGTGAGCTTTCAGTCAAACAACTCTTAATTACAACACAGCAGGCATTAAAAAGAAAATCAAATGCTTATTTTGCATTTGTATAACTGACTGATTTATTTAGACACCAGAGGAAAGGTATGGTACAGTTTTCAAACTTATGGCCTCTCTCTTTCCAACCAGTTAGTTAGTTAGAAACTCCTTCCTCCTTAACTGGTACATTTTTCAATATTCATTTTAATTGGCTCAATTATTCTGTGAGGCACCGTTTACGAGTGTTTAAATAAATCTAACAATAAGTGAAATCCGGGGAAGCTCACAGCGGACGCCGTCGCTGTTCCAAGAAAAGGAAGAGATGCGTTTTTATTCCCGTTCTTATCCGCGGCTGGGAACAGTAGATAGCCTTCCAGCCAGACCTTATTATTCCGATATGTCAAGGGGGTTGGTGTTTACCAGAAACTCTAACCTCTAACAAACAAAACAAACAACCAAAAATATTTTGTGGACAAGAAGAGAAATGATGACTGTCCTGGGATCAGATGTGATTTAATTTTCTTCTTTCTTCATTTATCAGCGTTACCAAATGCAGGCCTGGAAACAGCACACCCTGAGAAATGCAGTGGCACTGCAGCAGAGAACCTGGTGAAGGTTCTCATCACATTTTAAACAAAAGAAACACTTTAAAGTTGTAACTTTCAGAAGAGTCACTCCACTTACTTTGAAGTGGAAGAAGAGGCTTGATGTGTGCAAGGAGAAGGCTGAGGTGACATCACCGTGCTGATGTCACAAAAGGTGATGCCACTGTGCTGATGTCACAAAAGGTGATGCCACTGTGCTGATGTCACAAAAGGTGATGCCACCGTGCTGATGTCACAAAAGGTGATGCCACTGTGCTGATGTCACAAAAGGTGATGCCACCACAGGGTATGAGCAATCTTTGGCCTTTTTAAAATGTGTTTATGCTAGCATTGTTTGTAAACAGCACAGCCGAAAGCTAACATTTTCTGGCTTGCTTGTATGTGTGCTCCTAAGCAACTGGGTAAGTTGCTTTGCTTTTCCAACGCCCGTGAAACGAAACATTTTGCACACAATGACCCTCAGTGTGTACAGAACAGCTGCTGAACCTCCCAATGTCCGATGCCTGCGTGGCATGGTTTTTAGAAGGCCTTTCTGAGTTAAAGAGAGGTAAGGAGCTCCAGTTCAGATCAGCACACACCGTCAAAGCGGACAGGGACCACCTGTCCCAAGGCATGTATGAGTTACATTGGCGGGCATTAGACCGCACGCCCTGATTAAAATACCAGTGAGGTGGGCTGAGCACAGCTCTGCACGAAGCTGCTCCCTACAAACTCCAACGCAGTCAAACGATGGCTTTTAGGACATAAAGAATCACGAGGGAGTGCTCTGCACACACCGTTCCCTGCTGAACCGTGAATAATTCCCCCCATATTTCACACAGCCCTGAAACAAACCCAGCTTGTGCCGAGAAATCTAGGCTAACTCCATAACGGAAAGTTATGGGCTAAGTTACACTAAGAGGTGGAGGTTATTGTAAATATAAATAAGGCTTTCTGTTTGAGAGTACATGACTCACAGATTATATGGAATATTTTACAGGCTCTTTGTTTTGGACCTCAGTTCTCCACCGTCTGGTCTGAAACTCGACATCTCGAATTTGCGTCACGTACAGCATGCATAATACATTCAGGGCTGTATCTGCCATGATATTTGGCCATTTCAAATTCGGTTGGTAGTGGATATGTGTTGTCTTCTCGCCCTGAACTGGTCATAGCAGACATGTGCAAGGTTTGTGGAGACCTGTGTTTTTCACCGAGCTACAGCTTGGCAACCCTGAGCCTAATCTTATCGATGACTGGAACCGTAACCTCAACCTCAGCAGCCCAAAAGAACAGATTTACTTAAAAAAACAATGCTTTGTTCGTCTTGTGGGAACCTGGAAAATATTATCATTCCTAACATAAATATCTATGCAGGGAAAACCTGACATGGAATAAAATTACCCACAATCTCTCTCTTTCTTTCTCTCTCTCTCTGTCACACACACACACACACACACACACACACACACACACACACACACACACACACACACACATGAGGTGAGCACTCTCTCACTCACCGTCAGGAGGCCTCACTCCTGCTCACCCTCCAGTGCTGCTTGGGTGAGGTAGGGGGGTCCGTCTCCTCACCCTCCGACAAGCCACTGGCACGTGCTGCAGCAGGGGGCGCCCGGGCGGCCCCATGCACGCCCGCACGCACATCCGTCAGCTCGCGCACCCACGACGCAGCGGCTGCGAGCGCCCAAGGCTAGCACTGAGAAGAAGCACTAGGCTCATCGAGGCGGTCCCGCGCCCAGTCCCGCGCCCAGTCCCGCGCCCGGCCCGAGTCAAAGCCAGAGAGGCAGAGCAACAAAAACAGAGACACTGGATTGGGTGAGGAGAAATGTCAGCTCAGAGCTAAATATAATCCTCCCCTGCCTCGGAGACCACTGCAGGGACCTTCAGCAGGCCTTCGATGGTATCAAAAGAGCAGATCTGAGGTTTCAGTGAAATCCAAATTTCAAATCTGTTTTAGGGCTTTATCTGGTCTACACTCAACGTAAGCAGAGGGATGTTTTTACTCCTACTGAGAACAGACATGCACTGATACAGCAGTGGGGCATGAGAGGGTTTGGTCTCGTCCAGAATCTCCCGAGTCTTCCACACAGGACAGATAAGATCCGTACAGCGCAGACACCCTTGTGGGCTAACACCAGCCAAGCAACACCAGATATTCACAGGTGCTCACATGGAAAACACAGTCAAGGAAACACACGACTATTATAGTTTACATCCACATGCCCTACCTCCACAGAACATTCTTAACTGCAGAGCATGCAAACACACACACACACACACACACACACACACCCACACACACACACACACACACACACACACACACACACACACGCACACACATATAGCCTATAGCAAACTAGAAGGTTATTTTAGCTTTGAGAACAGGAATGTATTTCAGACAGACCCAGCGACCTAGACACAGTTGAGTCTACACAGACCTGGTTTGTTTACTTTATTTATGTACACACACACACACACACACACACACACGCACACGCACGCACACACATACACACACACACACACACGCACACACACGTGTGTGTGTGTCATACTATCCCCTCATACCACCACAGAATAACAACACATCCACAGGAGTTCTGCAGATTCTCTTCACACGTTTTAAAAAACCATGCAGGTACCATCTGGCCAGACTCTAACCTGATAAAGCACCCGAGAGCAAACAGCACACAGGCAGCAGAAATAACAGGACGAGTGGCGCTTTAGTTGGGGTTAGATCTGGACCGTTAGAAGGTTGGACTGAACCACGTGACCCCATATAACCCCAATGAAGTGGCATGTAGTTTTTAACCGAGGTAATTGGAGTGGGCGGTTTGCTGTGATTCCTACACCAACGTTTAGCAACATGAAGTTAAAAAAAGTGATTAGACAAATTTAAAAGCCTCAAGTTATTGGAATTATATTTATTCAAACTTCAACCCCAGCCGTGTAATTTAAATGGGCAATGGGACGGCGACACGGTCCCCTCGTGAGGTAACGGCGTGCAGTGTGTCCCACGAACAGGCTCCTCGGTTCACGAGGTCTGGCTCTGAGATCAGTCGGGCAGCCCCTCCTTTGGATTGCGTCCTCGTGGTCATAGTTGTTGTCGGTTCTTTCTCTTTGACCAGGCTGTTTGGTCATTTAAATGGACGACTCGTAGTCTCACTTTGTTCAGCCTCTCTGTCGCTGAAGCACTTTAATTTCTGAGCACGCTCAGTGACCCACGGCATTCCAGAGGTCACTGACACCAAGGTCGCTCCAGCTCCAGTTCTCAGTTCCTGGCTAACTTCCACCTCAGAGTTCTCCTGACCCAAGCTACCTGTGTGTGGCATGACACTGCATCCCTGTCTCCTCCTGTTCACAGCAGCCTCACTGCAGCTGCTAAGTTCTGCAGCTACGTTTCTCTCCCGCGGCAATCTTTGGGAGAGGTTTTGTAAAAGCATGTGTCTCACGCATCCTCCTTCCTCCTGGCGAGTCATGTACGTTGCTGTAGTGCACGGAAGAACGCTTCCTTTTCCATATTTAATAACGTCTGTGATGTTTTTCCAGCCTTTGTGTCTGTTTTCCTTTGCTGCACGCTACACTGCAGATAAGCAGAACATGCTCCCATTCTCATGTCCTCTTGGGTCTGTTTTCTCTCCTTCGCACACACACACACACACACACACACACACACACACACACACACACACACAAATCGTGCGCATGCATGCACGCATACAAACACAAGCACACCCATTATTCTCACTACTGTATGTACTTTCTTAATAAGCCGTAGTATGGCTGCTCCCAGTGGACTGAGCCCATATTAAGCTACTCTAGATACCGGTACTGGCCGAGGTGAAATGGGCTCACTGGGAGAGTGCTGTCGACCGCCCCGGAGCCCAGCGATGCTCATTAAAATCTCGATAGCATCCGTTTATGTTAGCAGACACTCACTCTTCACATTATGCTCATTATGTGTCCACACAGCATAAGGTCATATGAAGCCTGTGGGGTCATGACCTCTGACCTCAGATTGGTCTCTGTGTTCATAATCAACATAAATATGGAGGGTGTGTGATACCCAGCAAGCCTAGTGTTCTGTGAAGGCTTTAGGTATGAGGAATGGTTCCTGGTGTTGAGCTCCCTGATGGTCTATATCCTGAAGGGGTCTGACTGTGCTGTTGTGCGAGGGCGATTTTTAATAAAGATAAATCCTCCATTTGTTCTATGGAATTAAAATGAGATTTTCCATTGGCAGCGTTATGGTGCAAGCTGACACGTTAAACAGGATGGCACACGGAGCTCAGAAGAACTTTAAACAGGATGGCACACGGCGCTCAGAAGAACTTTATATAGGGTGGCACACGGAGAAGAATTTAAACAGGATGGCACACGGAGCTCAGAAGAACTTTAAACAGGGTGGCACACGGAGAAGAATTTTAAGAAGTGCTGCTGATCTTGCTGGCTTTGGGACTGGGAAGCTGCAGGAAAGTAGAAGAAAAAGCACCTCAAAAACACGATTATCGTACACAAAATGTCACGATGTACTAACCCCACAGCTCACAGTCAGGATGTACTAACCCCACAGCTCACATTCAGGATGTACTGACCCCACAGCTCACAGTCAGGATGTACTGACCCCACAGCTCACAGTCAGAATGTACTAACCCCACAGCTCAGTCAGGATGTACTAACCCCACAGCACACAGTCAGGATGTACTGACCCCACAGCTCACAGTCAGAATGTACTAACCCCACAGCTCAGTCAGGATGTACTAACCTCACAGCACACAGTCAGGATGTACTAACCCCACAGCACACAGTCAGGATGTACTGACCCCACAGCTCACAGTCAGAATGTACTAACCCCACAGCTCAGTCAGGATGTATTAACCCCACAGCTCACAGTCAGAATGTACTAACCCCACAGCTCAGTCAGGATGTACTAACCTCACAGCACACATTCAGGATGTACTAACCCCACCGCTCATAGTCAAGATGTACTAACCCCACAGCTCACAGTCAGGATGTACTAACCCTCTCCCCCACCACACACTAGCAGTGACTCACGAGACCTCTTAACTCAAATTTTCTTACCTCCTGCTCTTCCATACACTCCAGAAAAGTGTCACTGTAAAGTTACCGACTTTGATCCGTCCGTGGCCATGACAGAGGCGTGGCGATGTCCTAACAAGATGGTCTGTCCATGTTGCCTTTTATACGCATGTTTGCAGGCGCGGTATCTGTATGATATGTGTGACCAAGTCTCTGCCTACAGGGAATTTTACCTGAAATGGCTAGATTATTTTTAAATGTCAACAGAATGGTATGCAGTAGGGAAACACATTTGCACGCACGCACGCACACACACGCGCACACACACACACACACACACACACACACTCTCTCTCTCTCTCTCTCTCTCTCTCTCTCTCTCTCTCTCTCTCTCTCTCTCTCACACATGTGATTAATTAAACAAGTGGCACAGGGTGAACAGACAGTGGTAATCTATTCTGTGTCAGTGAGCTCTGAAATTACTTCTTCAACACTCCATCCTCCTTTCAGAAAGCAACAGCCATAACAAACAAACAAAAAAACCCCAGAGTAAATAAAGTTACCTAAAACACAGGAAGGGAGGAGATGCAGGGGGAGATTTTCTGCAAGCACAATCTAGTCCCATCATAAGGGGCGAAATTCTCAGAAATGCCAAAAGTGCATCTAAGGGCGAGGTAAATGAAACTACCTCCACACGCTTGTTCCTTTAAACGTCAGCTGGTGGCGTGTTAGTGAGCTAAAAGGGTATTTCAGACACACTGAGACTGAAACACATACACCAGCGCATCACGGCAGTCAACAACAAACAACAACAACAACACAACGCCAGCAGCAGCGAGCCAAACGTGTCGTGGTGCAGATCTGGGCAGGAGTGCATTCCTCGTTAGCTGTGATCTGTGTGTCCTGGTGTGTCCTGTGATAATGGCAACTGTAAGGCCAATTAAAGTGGTTGCTAGCATTATCTGATATTCACGTCGCCGAGTAGACGGTGGCAAACAGAAAAACATTCATAAAGGAAATTAATTAAATGTTACACTGACCAGTAAGATATATTAAAGCAATATGTTTTACATTCATGTGCAAAAATATGTTTTAATAAGGTTACATTGTTTACTGTGTATCCACGCCTGTGCGCTAAACATAGTGTGCGGTAAAATATTCAATAGCTAACATTTATATAAATACCACAAAAGAGACGTAAAGTGCACAAACCCTCGCCAGTAATGAACCGTTACTCTGATTGTTATAATTAACACTTAGAAACGACATGAATTTGTCTGTATTGAACTTAGAGACAAAGAGAGAGAGAGAGAGAGAGGAAGTTTATTAAACCTATTACGATACACAACAAACAACCAACGTACAATTAAAAAAAACAGAAAAGAAAATTTAGCTCAAAAAAAAAAAAAAAAAGCCTTCCTCATTCTCCAGAGAGACCCCCACGTTCTCAGACCTGATCAGGACACTCATGGCAGATTAAAAATGTAAAATCTAACCATATACGAGTTATGAGGAATATATTCTGAATATTCTGAACACACTTCCAGTACTACGATTGGCCTGTGCCTCCATCAAATGGCTCCTCCTAAACCACACGACTACTGGGTGTGAATTAATACCACAAATGAAAATCTGGCAATGAAAAAACAACACCAACCTGATGGAAAATAAACGCAAAAGGAGATGTGAAATCTAGATCGTTTGGTAAAGCGCTGTTTCCCTTCATGCCACATTGTGGACACTGGGCTCACAGCAGAGAGAGAGAGAGAGAGAGAGAGAGAGAGAGAGAGACAGAGACAGAGAGAGAGAGAGCCTGTGTGTGTGTGTGTGTGAGAGAGAGAGAGAGAGAGAGAGAGAGAGGGAGAGAGAGAGGGAGACAGAGAGAAAGAGAGAGAGAGAGAGAGAGAGTGTGTGTGTGTGTGTGAGAGAGAGAGAGAGAGAGAGCGCGTGTGTGTGTGTGTGAGAGAGAGAGAGAGAGAGAGAGGGAGACAGAGAGAAAGAGAGAGAGAGAGTGTGTGTGTGTGTGTGAGAGAGAGAGAGAAAGAGAGAGTGTGTGTGTGTGTGAGAGAGAGAGAGAGAGCGAGAGAGAGAGAGAGAGAGGGAGAGAGAGAGAGAGAGGGAGACAGAGAGAGAGAAAGAGAGAGAGAGTGTGTGTGTGTGTGTGAGAGAGAGAGAGTGTGTGTGTGTGTGAGAGAGAGAGAGAGAGAGAGAGAGAGAGAGCGTGTGTGTGTGTGTGTGTGAGAGAGAGAGAAAGAGAGAGAGGGAGAGAGAGAGAGAGAGAGAGAGAGAGAGAGAGAGAGAGAGAGAGAGAGTGAGAGAGAGAGTGAGTTACCCGAATGCCGCTAACGGCATGTGTGACAGATAAGCCCCCCTTGCAGGGTACCTGAGGCGTTTGGCCTTCCTCTGTTTTAATGGAGGCTCGGTGCGCTTTAGAGTAGATTAGATGCAAACTTCACTCTCCTAATCTGTCTGGGCTGCGCACGACTCGCAATTTGATCTGCAGTATCGATGTGGACCGTGAAATCGCGCGGTTACACATCAAAGTGTGAGAGCACCCAGCTAGCATCCTAATGACTATTACGCAGAGAACGGGCAGGTGCGTGTACTTACCGACCTCTCTCAGAGAGAGAGAGAGAGAGAGAGAGAGAGAGAGAGAGAGAGAGAGAGAGAGAGAGACTGTTAATGCCCTCTTCAGACAGGTGATGGCGCAATCACAGTAATGTGCTAATAACTGCTGATTCTATACACACACACATACATGACTGCTCTTACACTAAACCTGTAGTAAGAAGGAACCGTGTTCTTTAGAGCGCTGCTGTCATGTTCATCCTGGTTCATGGTGAACTATGTGGCCCCTTGTCTCTTAAACACTCGCTGTGAAGCCCGATTTGACAGGTGTGTGGTCACGTCTTTCTGTGTATTGCACATCTCTCTCTTTCTCTCTTTCTCTCTCCCTCCCTCTCTCCCTCCCCCTCTCTCTCCTCTTCCTCTCTCCTCTCCCTCTCTCTCTCTCTCTCCCTCTCTTTCTCTCTCTCTCTGATCACCACCCTAGTTCCTCATTTGGCATAACACGTTCTTTCCCTTTCTCTCTGTCTCTCTGTCCTTTTTTAGGTAGGTTAAAAGTGAGACACTGTCAGCTCACTGCCCACGCTGATGAAGTCCCGTGTTAGTGAGCGTGTCCCCTCCCTCTACCCCACAGTGTCGTTAGAGTGGTCCATGACGCCGAGCTAGTCTGGGGTCAGCTGACCCGAACACTCCCTGTCATGTCGGAGCAGGTCGCATCGTTTTGGAGACGCGGCATCATTACTCAAGGTGAACGTCTACACACGTGCTCGATCCCGGCGCCATGACACGGATCGCACATCCATCCGTGCCACCGGTGCCCTCGGAAGCCGTGCTGAGGTCAGGTTGTCGCTGGCAACAGGCTCTCAGCATGGATAACCTGTACATCTCAGGACCAGAGCCATCAGTTACCTGGCCGTGTAAACACTGCTCTGTGCTGAGATAACCTACATGGTAAACGCAGCCTGGTGCCAGCAGGGTGCTTCCTGAGATGAGGAGATAACGGATTTGGCAAACTTCCCCTCATCTGCATGTGAATCCGTGTGTGTGGTTCAGGAGTTCATAGAGACATGGCAGTGTGCAGTCAATCAAACCCCAACAGACACGCTGCAACTCTGGCACTTGCAGAGGAACCACTAATTAAAAACACATTTTGAAAACATCTATGCAGATTATAGAGACTGTGTTTTCCCTCCCAGAGAATTATGAGACAAAATTTCAGGCCCAGTACTTTTGCAGAATATTTTATTATGTATAAAACTATACTTGAGCACTTTTATGGGACAGAACACAATCTGTTCTGTTTGGCCACCGAATAACCACAATAATAACAAAGGTAAAACTACTACTGATACTATTATACTACTACTGATACTATTATACTACTACTGATAAAACTACTACTACTTTACTACTACTGATACTACTACTGATAATACTACTGATAATACTACTACTTTACTACTACTAATACTACTATACTACTATTGATAATACTACTACTTTACTACTACTGATACTACTATACTACTAGTGATACTACTACTGTACTACTAGTGATGCTACTATACTGATTTTTAGTGTATAAATTGTAAAGTGCTTTAAATAGCCAAGATGAATCCTTTCACAAGAAAGAGTAATAAGGTAAACTAATAAAACAACAGAAGAATATATTACATGATATCACACAAACAGCGAAGTGCATTTTAAAGTGCTGGATTTAAAAACACCTGTAGATCTGGCATTGCCAGTATTCCCTGGAACACTTTCCCAGAATTTAGGAGCTACGTAAAAATATTCAACCAACTGAACTGTAAGCAATCCATCTAAAAACCCGTAACTGTAGGACAGGCCTCAAACGTAAAAGCAGAAGTGGGAGACATATCGTCCTCTCTCCAGACTAACTAGCTTTCTAGATGAATATTTCTTTTCATTGTTCCTTGCTGTGCTAAAGGACTGTCTGTCAGCCCAAACGTGTCCAGTTTGCTTAAAGAAGAATCAGACACGTTCTCTAACCTCGCTCCTCGGCGCAGTGCGGTTTCCTGTCTAAGGCCGAGCAGTGCCAGTGTGAGGTCTACCGTGATGGGAAGCGGTTGCATCAGCTTGAAGGCCAGCTCCCACATTCCCAGGAGACCACGGTTACTTGGACTACTGCCCGAGGCTGATCGGACACTGCTGGGAATGAAGAACCAGGCAGATACGGGAGCTTCGATTTCGAACGTGAAAACACCCCATGGAAATGGAAATATCCGTACGTAAATTCCGTGTAAGACGGCCCGGTCCCATTCACATTCCAAACAGCAGCAGACGTAATATCCTCACGCGCTCCGACACCCTGGAGATGCGGCGTGCTGCGTGATTAATTTCATCATGAAACAATCTCAACGTTAACATTTTCACCATTACGGTAATTTGTCAACACCTATACAAATTAATTAACAGGAAATACAATAATGCTACTAATTTGCCAGATGTTTTGGGTGCATAATCTCATTCTGTGCAAAGCTTTCCAAACAGGTCCGTACGGGACAGATGGCGTCCTGAGTAGAATGAGCACTACATTCTCACTCTACCATTACAGAGATGTTTTGATTGCGGGGGGGGTGGGGTGGGGGGGTGTTTAAGGAACAGGGTCGAGGGGGTAGAATCTCAGGACGCGTCCTGGTTTTAAAGGCCTTTAAAGAGTGGGTGGAGGCGCGCTATCGGCGGAGATGCGCACCCTCTCAGCCCGCCTCCCGGACCTTCGCTGCTGGCCAAGCGACAGACGTGCTGCGTTCTCCGATGCTTTCCCAAATGTCGAGGCTTTCGGAAATTTAATTAATCAGCCTCCTGTCCTTTAGCTGCCGACGGGGGTGAGGGCCGACGGCGCTTCTGTTTGGCTATTCACAGGGCCTTTGTCCCGCTCATCTGTCTAACCCTCCCGTCACTTGGGACCACCGTGGAACGATGGTGGGGGGGGAGGTACCATTGCAGACACACACACACACACACACACACACATATCCTCATGTCATTCATATCTAAGGGTGTGCAATACAGGCTTGCTCAGAGCCTCACACAATAACATCTGTGTCTGTTACTCTTGTAAGAAATGTGAACACATACACACACACACACACACACACACACACCCACAAGAGAAGATAGTAAACTGTTGTGCTGATGTTTTGGAGCAGATGCCAGTGTAAGGACAGTGCAGATAGTCCTAACACTTGGCTCCACCAGCACTGTACTGGTGCTGGTTCTACTGGTGCTGGCTGTACTGGCCTCGATATTCAGTTGGTTTAATGTAACAGGGTCTCACATCTTCACAACCCCAGGCCAGTTTCTCCAGTACTTCTGCATTCTCAGGCCTCTTGATTTTGCAACACTGGCATAAAATGGCGGTTAGTCCACTGAACTGCTCTCACCCATTGTGACCCTGCCGGCCTGCTGCTACACCACACGGCTTCGCGCCGCCAATGAACCGTCCTTCCTATACCAATGCAGATAAGAGCTTCTTTTTTTAGATTAATGGATCACCGAGGACATTTGGTTCTTCTAACCTTCCAGTGTCGGTGGACGTTTGGAGTTCCTCTGCGATTTTTAATTTAGCCACAACTGGACACCATTCATCACAGCTGGAGATATCTGTTAATGTTCAATCTCACTGCTGCCACCAGCACGCCAAGCTCAGGGACTCCGGGCTGACAGAAGTACTGTCCGTGTGTTTTAATCAGAAAATTATTGATGAACGGGAGACACTAATGAGGATGTGGTCTGCCCTACTGGCTATTGGAAAACTTTAATTAAATGGCCGTCTCTGGGCCGAGCCTTTATACGGAGTCAGTGGGGTTTTCTCATTAACTTATATTAAACACCATGAACCCTCTATTGACTGCTAATGTGAAATTACACTCCATATGGGCTTTTTGCAAACCGTGTATTAGTGTTCAGAAACTCTTCTCCTGGAGTCTTTCTGGCAAGTTTAGTTCCGCGATGCTAATTTGCTACACTTCATTTAAGTATCAAACTCAAACTCAAAATGAAATTCACAGAAACCTGATTTAGTTTGTTTAAGCAGGTTTTGTTTTTTTTCAGAGCTGGAACAAACCTCCACAGGGACAGAGTTGTGTTGAGAAACTTAAAGTCTACTCAAATAAATATATATACTTTAATTGTGACTACGGCTGTTGTAAAAAGTGCTATATAAATAAATTTGACTTTGACTTAATTTCATGAAAAGGAAAATGAACTACAAATCAACTTCAGCAGTTCAGCAGAGTTAAAAAAAGTACTGAATACTGAGTCACATACCTAGAACAAAATAATACTACTGAAGGATTCTGTTACCTGAAGAACTGAATTCCAGCATGCTCCACCATGTCTCCATGGGAACGGATGTGGACTAATCTTTCCGTTTTTTCAATAATTTTGGTCTAAAATAAAATGATACGGTTTGAAAGTGCAAGGTGAGAGGTAAGAGGAAGAGCAAGGCAGTCCTGGAAGATACTAAGCGCACCGAACTGAACATACTGAACTGAAAATCAGCACAAAAAGAACCGCGGGACCAAATCAGGCTGGAAATGTCAAAGCCAAAGCCAAACTAAAAGCAGAAGTAGATGAATTTCCTCAAAAGTAAATTTAAGCAGCTGTAGGAGTTTGAAAAAGAAACACATGATGATGTGACATTTTGCAGCAGATATGACAAAACACGTGTCTGCTTCATTCTAAAATTTATTTATCAAGCTCTTAAGAGCAAATTTAATAATTCATCTAATTTTAAGAGCATCGTTGGGAAGCCCACTTGCTGACACAGAGGCGAAGCAGAACTGCATTTCTGATCAGATCATTGATCAGTTAATCACGTAAAAACACCGTGTTCGAGCATGTATTATTGATGGGGGAGGGGAGAGAGATGGAGGGCTAACGCACATCGCTGGCAACCCGAGAGACCTGCAGTTTATTCCTCTGTGGTCCTCACTGTGAATCCCTGGGACCTTGCGAGTTCTCATTATCCGCCAAGTTGAAACAGGTGCGGTTCAAATGCATGAAGCTGTAGAGAGAACAGGGCTTGCAGGAAGCGCAGGGGAGCACACCAGCGTCCCGCCCATGCCCCGCATGCGGGCACCGACAAACGGGTGTGTTCTCATTACCATCTCTGTGTTCTGTGCCACAGGGGCAGCTACGTTTGGTAGCTAATGAGCCGCAACGGCGGCTCCTTAGCCAAAGACGGGGAGACCTGGGCCGGGGAGGACGCGGGTAAGGGGGCACCTCACCCCCTTGTCTGCTAACGATCGCGGGAGGGAAAAAATCGCAGAATGGGCTGCTGTTGTCTCAGGACACAGGAGGCTCTGGAATCCAGACTGGAGGGCTGAGAGCACCAAACCTGGCAGTCTTCCTGGACACCCGAGCCAGAAAACGCTGGTTGGTGGAGTGAAGTGTGGTGGGACTAAACTCTCTGACCCACTGGATTCAGATCCTCAGTGTGTGAGTGGTTCAGTTCTGCTCCTGCGTGAAGACAGCACTGTTTGGTTCAGTTCCGGATGGTTAGAGAGGGATAGAGGCACTAAGACCTGGAGTCCGAACCTTGGACTCACTTCTCCGGACACGGGACTGACTCGGTTGTGCTCCTGCATACGGGCCGATGGCATGGAGAATGTGCGCACATTTGGATTTGATATTTTGTCCAGGGGGATGATGAGGGTGGTTGGAGTTCATAGAAATCACATACGATCATGAGATATATGTAAGAAAACATTCTTACATGATTTTCGCCCATTCCATATACACAACTATAGATTTATAAACATATTTTTTCATATATTGTCCCCTTAACACTTTTAAATACAAATCTGACATAATTTTGTAAATGTTTTTAAGAACAGAGCCCCTATCATACATGTTAAGGAGCTGTTATAATCATCTGAAGTACCGTATATCTCAGAACTGCTGCGTGCGCACGGCTTGGGTCCACATCCTTGTTTTCTGTACCATGTCCCGATGTCTCCACCGATAACAGGAACCCGGAGGTAAAGTGATCCTCCGCACGGCCCTCTCTCTGGTAGCAGATATGACACACACCACCGGGACTTTCCACTTGTATCCATCCCGTTCGTCCCACTCTGGTTTAAGAAGGAGATTAAGATGCAGAGTGGAACTGTGTCGCCGGGTGGTGTTGCCGCGTCGGATCGCCAAGGAGCTCCTCCACCTGCCAAGTTTCGTCAGAATGGTTCGCTCTCTGGAAAGTTGGGAAATTCACTGGGACTGCTGAAGTGCAGTTGCATGGTCTTAGATCGGATCTTTACTTGGGCCGTATCCAGGAAACTCCAAGCATGGATTTGTAACATACTGAATTTCCTTTACCAAAAAAACTAAAATAAATAAATAGCTACTTCTCTTTATTAAGACAATGTAAGGATTTCAAACACACACACACACACACACACACACACACACATACACTCACGCACACGCACACACACATCTACACACACAAACTATCCACAATATACAAAACATAATCAATATGTATACAAAACACTATCGATATTTCTCTCTCTCTCTCTCTCTCTCTCTCTCTCTCTCATCCCCATTAAGCCTAAAGTAATAACTCTAATTATTTTTAACATAGCACTTAGAGTTAGAAATGTGCATTAGAACAGAATGGAGGTATTTACTCGTCCACCCACCCCCACGCCAATGGCTTCATCTAATAATTAGTTAAAAACAAATGAGATATTCCTTTGACTTATACACTGAGGAAACACAGCGATAATATCAGAGGCATCTTCTTAACAACTTGGGCAAGACATTAATTATTAGGCTGTCAAGGTATGCGACATCATGTCACACATGCCTCGTGTGTTTGTGTGTGTGTGTGTGTGTGTGTATGTGTGCGTGTGTGTGTGTGTGTGTGTGTGTGTGAGCTTCCTGAATCCATTCCAAAGCTGTACATCGTAACTGAGCGTTAATATGCCAGTGTGGCTCATCCATGGGTCATAGACTAGCATTTAATTACGAAGCAGTACATTCCTAATTTTCAATTATGGTGGCACAGGGGAGCTCACCTTGAGAAAGGACACCAGAAAGGACGCAGAACAGTGTGTGTGTGTGTGTGTGTGTGTGTGTGTGTGTGTGTGAGACAGACTTTTCAGGCACATCTCCACCCGCCGCACCCGTCACAAGGATTCTTGTGAAATGCATGAGCTGTGACAACACACGAGACTTAATAATTGTTCAGCCACTCACAGTTAAGTGAGTGTGTAAAATATAGTAATAAATATAACCACCGACATATATTCTTTACCCAGTGATACATTTTTTTGAGTGTTATAAAAATGAAATATTCAGTGGGCAGGTGTAACAAACTGCTAGTGTTGATCATTAGTATACAAAGAATTGAGATTCTGGGTCCTAGCTCTGCACAGATGGAACCACTACACATGTGCAGTGCACAAAGTATGTGTTTACACCTGCAAATAATGCACCACATATGCAAGACCACGCAATGCATACGAAACACAGCCTTTTGCAAAGTTCATCCAAACTTTTGCATTTGCAAGTGCAAACGTTATGGTGCCTGTGCTGAATGTTGAGAGTCTCACCGGCTGTGAGGTTTGCGGTCTTTTAAAAGGTCAGAAGAGACGATGAGTGTTCTGTAGACGACTCTGCCCATCAGAGTCGGGGTGAAGAACCTCTTGCAGCTGCCTGATATTTCAACACTTGTGTTTCCATCCTGACTATCAACTCACAAATACACAAAGAGGGGAACAGGAATAGGCTTTGAAAAGAAGTCTTTATTGGGCTGTGAAATCAAAAGATTTCCCCAAATAGAAACTTCTGATGCCAGAACACCCACATGATTTGTAGATTGAGGATCTCTATGTGTAACCTTTCTTCTTCTTTTACTCTATTAAACTGTACTAAGATTGTCAGTGCCCCCCCCCCCCCCCCCCCAGTGGTGGGGGTGATTCATTGCACCATTAACCATTCAAAGTACAAACATCTTAACATTGTAAATGGTTACACAACTTCCTTCCCGAGAAGAAAGAGTTGCCCCATAAAACGTTTTCAGATCAGCCATGTGAACATTGTCAGAGAGGATCATTTAACATCTAATTAACCAATTAACATCATTAAATATCTAATTAACTAACTCTGTTCAGCACTAACTTAGCCTCAGCTTTCGACAAAGGATGGGCCCTGATCCATAACAATTAGCCCTCCTAAAAGCCTGTGGGTGGTAAGCAGTCCTACTGCAGAGTTTCTGGATGAAGTAAGATTTAAATTGTGCTCCGTGGTGGTATGTCCCATCGGGTAAAGGTGGTCCCTGTATTTCTACAGTATTCTAGTTCATTGGTATCTTGGACTCTGACCTACTGTAGTGGCTAGGATGTATTTTATGAGGAAATGACAAAGCACTTTTGTAAGTTGCTCTGGATCAGAGCGCCTGCCAAATGCCAAATGTTTGTCCTGTGAGCATTCGTCTAACTTATTCCAGTCTCCTTTCCCGTTCGGTGTTCTCTCAACTGTTCGCTTCGTTTAGGTTTAGGTTCATGTACGCAAGTTTTGTCAGGCTTTCCTTTTTAGCTCTACTTAGCTGTGTTTTTGTTGGTTAATCATACGTAGCCCAGTTCTGTGTATTCCCCGCTAGTTCTAGTTATAGTCCTCATTTATATTCTCCATTAGTTTTTCCTCAGTGTTTACGCCCCTTTTACCCAGTTCCTGCACTCATCTTGTTAGCCTGTTACGCTTATGTTAACCTGTCTGTTCTTTGTTTTGTTCTGTGCTGGTCTGTTTCTGTTATTAAATGTATTATTCATTTATTCTATCCTGTCTGTCTGTTAATCACATTTTGGCTTCCTCCATTAATTCTGTTCTTCAGAACATCCAAGGCACCGGCACTTCGCAAGTGTATTCGCTCATCACTTCTCCAACGTTACAGTAATAGATCACGTAACCTCGAAAAGAGTCTTCACCTTGCGGGTTACCGTGACCATACTTCAGAAATTGTCTTTCTCATGTCATTAACGATCACTAGCTGGAAGGTGCAGCCTCTGCTCTCTCTTGGCACACAATGAGTCAAATATCCTTTTTTATGGAGTAATGGATGTGTGTTTGTTTCACAATGGCCTCTATGAGCTATGTAACTCTGTTATTTTCACCAAGTCTTAGATCCTACACCGAGTCTTCCAGAAACGTCAGTCCAGTCTCCTGGTAAACCTCTTCAAATGGGAGTTTGCCTGCATACTACATTATTTTCCAGTGGTTTCCTCTTGGCAGTTACAGGAAAGAGCATTAGTGCCAATGTTACGTTGACCTTTTCTATAAAGGTTTTAAATTTGACTTTAAAATCAAAGCTCTGTAGACAGATGGCCAGTGGGGAAGAGGGATTTGCAAGATTAAAAACCATGTCAGAGCAGTCAGTAAATGCTGAAAGAATCTGTGCTATCTAGAAAAGGTTGCCATTTCACCACCGCTCATGCGATTTCCAGGCATTTCTGTCTCCATAACAGAATATGTTTCATCTCCAACATGAAATCTGGTAGCAGAGGCTGTTACACACTGTAGGCTACTGGCTATTACAGGCTATTCCAAACCAAACTGCTGGAAGGATTCAGCAGGTCTAAGAACAGGCGCAGACGCCAGTGATGCTCTGATTATGATGTTCTCAACCCCTTTTTGGTGCTCTTCTTTCCAGTATATCTCACTCCTGGAGGTGTTGCTGCTAGTGACAGATAGAGTATGAAGCAATGATACCAACTAGCGAGGCCAAGAAATTGCTTTTTTGGGGGGGGACAGGACATTCCCAGACACCTTGGTCCTCGTCTGGGTTTGTGTGAATTCCATCACCAGAGGTAACATGTCCAAGGAAGTGCAAAGATGCTTTCATGATGAGACTTTTTTTTATAGTTAAGCCTGAAGCCCTGCTTTGCCATGGCAACCGTATACTTCTTTCAGATCTTTCAGATGCTGGACACTTCTTTCAGATCTTTCAGACACTGGTTTCCACTCACTGCATATGCCACCATATCACAAAGCAAGTTCTCCCTTCCACCATCTTGGTACCTCATCCATTACACCCTAGAGCTGTTTTTTTTTTTTTACTTGAAAGGCAAACATAAAAATTCCAATAACTTCTCTGTCATGATGAATACTCTCTTTGGGTTGCTCTATGGTTCAACACCTGCCTCCTGGTCCCCATGGGTACATCTGAAGACACTGGCTCATGTATCTGAGGCACGGGGTACCTATCCAAGTGTGATTCTGAATTGAGGTCATGATGGTCAACACAAAATCTGAGTCTGCCATCTTTGTTGAGCACAAGAATAAGAGTTGAAGGGTTGAAGGTTCAATGACAGATCAAGGCCCCATTTAATCGATGGCCTCACTGATGATATGTTGTCTGGCGAAACTATATGCCTTTTTACATACAAGTTCGTTAGTTGTGATGATCGGATCTTGAATACGGTATTACACACCAC
Source organism: Electrophorus electricus (assembly GCF_041902795.1). Taxonomy (NCBI): domain Eukaryota; kingdom Metazoa; phylum Chordata; class Actinopteri; order Gymnotiformes; family Gymnotidae; genus Electrophorus; species Electrophorus electricus. Next base: position 12,586,796 of record NC_137518.1, on the reverse strand, counting down.
TGGTAAGTCGCAGAGGAGACAATGAGTCTGTGGTTAAAGAGAGTTCCTGCTGCCACTACCAACCTCTGGATGGAATCTAAGGCATCTTGTGACCCAAGTTGTGTTCAGTCAGAATTGTAAGTTGCTTTGGATAAAAGCATCAGCTAAATGCCATAAACGTAAATGTAAATGTAAACAGGAAGTGGCTGAGTGAAACCCCAGTGAAAAATCGAACTCTCTGTGTGCTGCTATGGTTCTGAATGAAACCTAAAAACTCATCTCTCAGGCACGTGCCTGCACTGAAGTCAATGTCATGTCTGCATACATCAGGAGGCCTGATCCTGATACATCAGAAGTCTGAAACGAGAGGAAAAGTAAGTTTAGCGTCGGGTAAACTGTGCAGCAGTGGTGCACAAGTCCGTGCTTAAAGAAAGCTCTCCCATTCTGTGGTCCTAGCTCGCTGAATTTGTTCGCTGGCTTGCAGGAAATTTTGTTCTTTGCATGACTTCCAGACTTGAGAAGAAACCTTTAAGCTTCTCCACGATGTTCCCGGATCAGAGAGCGTGTACATCCTGTGTGTACTGTGTCCTGGATGAGCCTGGATTTTACGAGGCCTGGCAGGAGTCATAGGGATTCTTTTTGTTGTGGCAGCTGTACTGTAGCACATGGGCCGTGCCACTTTGATGGAGGTTGCTGCTTTGTGCGCGTTTCTTCACCTCGTGTTTGTGGTCAGTAGAATTTTTTCTTGGCTGAGGTCCCATTCTATCAAGGTTCCAAGTCCGACCAACTCATTCACAGTTTTTACGCTACCTCTCAACAGACCGGCGGATTCTCAGTGTCCTCTGTAGTGTGTTACTCCTCCGCCGAATGCACAAGGCCATACACTGGAATGCAAAAGTTTATTCCTTTAGTCTTTGTTTTTTTCTTAAAAATCATCATACTCACCTGATACATATCAATACAGTAGTCGGCCAGACCCAATTCTGATATCAGATCCAGCCCACCAAGCGAAACTGAGAGAAGCTTAGCACCAAAGCACACTTTCACTTGGCCATCTCACGTCATCGTTTTTGACGTCAGACCAGAGTCTGGGATGTCTGAGACCAATGTCTGGACTGAGCCTTGGAAATACCAAGGTCAAGACTACAACCACAAGACCAAGAGTACAACCCCAAGACCAAGACTACAACCACAAGACCAAGACTTTCAAAGTACTGTCCAAGTACTCCACAGTCTTAATGTGAAGAAGCCTGACACATTTGAGGTGCTGTCTGCAAAGCTCTCTGCTCTGATGTTTAGACATCTGAGATGTTTAGACATCTGAGATGTTTAGACAGCCATAAAACACTGAAAGCTGTGAGATAGTTGTAGCTGTGAGACATTTATAGAAATCCAGCCCATTTAGTAATACCAACACCTGCCAGATCCACACAACCACAGATCTTCACAGTTGTTCAGAATTGTTTGCAATCCAGGCCTATTACACTGTTTCTCTCTCTCTTAGATCAGTGGGTGTTGGAAGGTGGATTTATCTTCTTCTGGCGTCCTGATGAGTCAGGGCGAGGAATCATTTGTGACAGCTTCTCTTCTATCATCTCCCTCTCCCTCTGCTCTCCGTGTGCGTGTGTTTACGCTGGCCAATCGTGAGACCGTGCCATAGGTTCTGGAGGTCCTGTTTTGCATAGCAGGGGATAAGGGGCGGGCGGAGTGCTGACAGGATGTGGGCGGGACGTAATGAGAGAGCAGTCTCCCGTTCCAGCTGGACGTCCCACTTGCTGCTGCTCTTCGCCTGACATTTATGGGATGAAAGGAGCCGTCAAGGCCCAACGGGAGTGGGAACACTCAGACACGGCCATTTTCTCCAACGTGCAGCTGAAAACAGTAGGCAGGACCTCTTAACAAATAAATAATGGCCCCTTCTTCACAGGTTTCCAAGCCAAAGGGAGCTGAAAATCTTTTTGGGAAGTGGGTCATGAAACTCCAAAGCATAATTGTCTTCCATGCTGAAAACCCCCTGAGAAGTTCGGACGCCATTCCGGGCCTACTGCTTCTCCTCGGAGCTGTGAGAGAGGACCTGGTGAAAGTTTCCATTTATTGGTGGTTGAACGTTCATCTGTTCGGAGATAATGAGAGTCTTGTTCTGACCACAGACATACTCTTCTATCCCTGCAGGATGTGATATTTACTGACTGCGATGTCTGATGGATCAGGATATAAGCTGTCAGTGGAAAATAACTTTTGTGCAAACAAACGAGACAGTATTCTGTTTCCTGTGACAGCTGACCGATGCTTGACTGGTAACATCTTTCCCTTTTCCACTTCTGTCTTCTTTGTTTGTTTTCTACACCATCAAAGGGAAATTATGAGTAAATAATTGGCGATTATTTGAGGCTAATATGGAGGTCATTAAACTGCACTTCAGCTGGGCCTGTCTGCATTTTTTATGGTGTTTATCACAGCGCATAAAAAAAACATATAACACACACACACACACACACACACACACACACACACACACACACACACACTCTCTCTCTCTCTCTCTCTCTGTCACTCTCAGCCTTGCTTTACATCTTTTTATCTATGCCGCAAACAACTGGGATTCCCACAGATTCAGAGGAGCTGCTCACTGGGAATGCTGAAGTCATCTGGCACCTGTCTTTAATATTTCAGGGTCTTCCTCGCCAAAGCCAAGAAATAAAGGAAAAGTGGAAGCGCGTCTTTCTCCGTCGTACTTTATTGATCAGTCCACGTGTCTGGAGACTCCGGGGAATTGAACACATTCAGACCTTCTCCTGCGGACATGGAGCCTGTGTCAGTCAGCCATCAGGAGGGAGATGCACTAGGAATGTGCCCAGACAGCCAACCCAGCCCGAGCAACAGAAGAAAGAAGGAAGGATACCATCAGATCCTCTCAGAGATGCTGGACTGAGAGGAGACACCAAGTCCATGTGACTGCTGCAGACAGGCAGGAAAGTTGGAGGGTTTACGTCACTGGTGCATATAACGAGAGAAACAGCTGTAGCCCACTTTCACTGTGCAGACGGACCCCCAGGCTCAGTAATGGGCAATAACCAGAGTAAAACAGTGGTAAAAAATAATACGATTTTTATATAAACTAGTCGAACACTGTAATATGAGACTATCTGAATGAAATATTCCATCACATTTAGTTGACGATTTTGCCCAAAGCAATTTACAGTAGAGAGTTGCAGACAGCTGCCTGTGTGAGACCTGGACAGAACCTCCGGGACAGAGATCAGGACTGAGTCATTCTTAAGCATCACCATTCAAAACACATGATATGCATTTGGAGGGGCACAGTCTCTGAGAAGTGGACCACTGGTTTCCACAGGCGCGTTTTCTCTAGATATATTTTTAACCAACTTGAGTCACATGACTACACCAAAGGACCAGTTTTACAGTTTTATTGTGGATGGTAAGCAGCTCTCGGTACGAGTGAAGGTAATGGCGTGCTCTTCTGTGCCCATAGCTTCATCCCCCCATCTCCCCACAGTGAAACAGCAGTGCAGTTTGCTCTGAGTTCACCGGGCGAGCGGCAGAACAATATTTACTCGGCCGAGAGTCTACGCTGCCGACCTAATGATCACAACAGCAGAGGAGACGTAATCACATGGGACTGAGTCTGTTTTTCTCACTGGGTATTCAAACAGTAATTACTGAGAGCATGTCCACGGATTGGTCCTGATCCAGTTAATATGGAGACAGTGTTATGAAAAAGAGAGAGGGATAGAGGGAGAGGGAGAGAGAGGGAGAAAGAGAAAGAGAGAAAGAGAGAGAGAGAGAGAAAGAGAGAAAGGGGCACATGGTCATGAGTACATCACTGTTCACTACTGATAAGAATTCGGTAAACTACTTAAACTACAAACATCTATAGGAGAGAGACAAAGAAAGAGAGAAAGAGAGAGAAATGGAGAGAAAGAGACGTGGAAAGAGAGAAACGGAGAGAAAGAGAGACAATGAGCGAGAGAGAGAGAGAGATGGAATGAGATAGAGACAGGGAGAGAGAGAGACAAAGAGAGAGAGAGCTAAAGTCTTAAAACAGGGGCGTGGGCATGTTCTGACTCTGCATACGCACTCTGTGATGTCAGGTTGGGCCTGACAGGAAGTTCCACCCACGACACCCCAACACCCCACACCACCCCACAACACCACCCACGACACCCCAACACCCCACAACACCACCCACGACACCCCAACACCCCCCAACACCCCCACCACCCCAAAACACCATCCATGACACCCCAACACCCCACAACACCATCCACAACACCCCTCACAACACCTCAACACCCCCCACCACCCCAAAACACCATCCACAACACCCCTCACAACACCTCAACACCCCCCACCACACCATCCATGACATCCCAACACCCCACAACACCATCCACAACACCCCTCACAACACACCAACACCCCCCACCACCCCACAACACCATTCACGACACCCCAACACCCCCCACCACCCCACAACACCATCTACGACACCCCTCACAACATCCCAACGCCCCCCCTCTCCCTCTCTCCCTCTCCCCCTCTCTCTCTCACGCTCTCTCCCTCTCTCTCTCACTCTACAGTACTGCATCCATACTTGCGAAGCTTTCTCCCACAAACACAGTGAGTCTTATTGATGCTCACTGATGGTGTGTAGAAGAGAGAGTTGCAGGAGTGATGCTGAATCTTTACTGTCCGGCTGAGTGCCTGATCGATATCACACTGGCTGCAGTGCTGGGGGACCAGGAGTGAAGGACCCCCTGTTCTCTGGCTCTGTGGTTGTGTGTGTGTTTGTGAAATCTCTAAAGGTCAGATAAAAGTGACTGTCACTCCTGTTTCATTTCAGTCTCTCCTTTTCTCTGGTTTTCTCTTTTCACACAAAGAAGCCATTTATCATGAGGAGTAGGGTATCACGGAAGGAAGAAACCCATAAAAGCAAAGTCCCACGATAGCCATAAACTCTGCTGTAACCTCTGGCCTCAGGTTTGCCTGTGCTCAGGCTTCTCTCTCTGACGCCGACCCTGACAGTGGAAGGTCAGATAAACTGCCCTCTGCTCAGAATGTCAAACCGACACCTCTACTGCTGAGAACAATGGGGGGTGGGACATAGCTCACCCTGCTGGAGTTAGGGGTTAGTGTTAGGGTTAGTGTCAGGGTTAGGGTCCCGGTTAGGGCTAGGATTAGGGGTTAGAGTTAGGGCTAGGGTTAGGGGTTAGAGTTAGGGTTAGGGTTAGGGTTAGGGGTTAGAGTTAGGGCTAGGGTTAGGGTTAGAGTTAGGGTTAGGGTTAGGGTTAGGGGTTAGAGCTAGGGCTAGGGTTAGGGTTAGGGTCCCGGTTAGGGGTTAGAGTTAGGGCTAGGGTTAGGGGTTAGAGTTAGGGTTAGGGGTTAGAGTTAGGGCTAGGGTTAGAGTTAGGGTTAGGGTTAGGGTTAGGGCTAGGGTTAGGGTTAGGGTTAGAGTTAGGGTTAGAGCTAGGGCTAGGGTCAGGGTCTAGTGGATGTGGGATTAAAGTGGGCGACTGACCGAAGTGGTTGGAGTTAGTGTTAGGGATTAGGATTAGGGCTAGGGGTTAGGGTTAGAGTTAGTGTCTAGTGGGATGGGATTAAAGTGGGTGGCTGACTGAAGCGTACTGATTGCAGACCGGCACCGAGAAACAGCCAGTCCCGGGCGACTCATATGGACCAGACTGGACAGCTGTGAGTGTTTTGTCTCACACTTCCCCATGTGGTACTTGTCCACTGCAGACCTCAGAGACTATCATTCCATCTTACTGTTCATTTGCTTTCTAACTGAATCCAGAATTAGGATTCGTCAGACTGTCCTTTCTTGCTGTAATATTGGTACGGGTCACACAAAGGGACAAAAAGTCTTTTTACTCAGTTACAGCAACAAGCTCCATCTTTTCTGAACAAACCATGTTCTGCACCTCCAGTCTGTGACCCTAACGTGTGATGTCAGTGAACACTGGCGCACCACGCGCATGTAAACAGTCAGACTCCATCTTCCTTTATTAGCCGACTCGGAGACGTGGAGGAGTCTAACCTTCAGTTCATCAGTCTGTAGGTTCGAAGGAATGTCTGAAAAGGTGTTGTTCCCTGGAAGAGTGAAGGGAAGGTGACTCATTACAAGGGCAAGACTCTCGAATCATGCGTTGCCAAGCAAAGGTGTGAAAAAAAAAATCTCGATCTGAAAAATCTGATGTCAGAGTTTTCAGCACATGTTAAATGAAGCTAGATGCCAAACGCTGCATTTATTACAAGTCTGGCAGAATTGAAACCTCACACCACTTGACGCCTGAGTTCAATACTGAGTGTCAAAATGAAGTTGATTATAAGCTTCCTGCTTCTGGGAGAGAGAGGGGGAGAGAAGGAGAAAGAGAGAGAGAGAGAGAGAGAGAGAGAGAGAGAGAGAGAAGGAGAGAGTTGGCAGTATTGGGTTGTTGCAGTTCCATGAAAGGTGGAAGTCAGGAACGTTGTTGTGACATGTGGGTGAATTCCATAAATACATGTGCGTCTGCGTCTGCAGAGGAAACAGGAAGCACCAGGCTGTTTTTGTTATATGCTTCCCTGGTTTCCAAAGCATCACAAATCAACAAGAAAATGCAGACATGAAGACAGGCTGGACCCCCTGTCCTAAGAAGTCCTGCTCTGAGATGTCCCACTCTGAGATGTCCCTCTCTAAGATGTCCTGCTCTGAGATGTCCCGCTCTAAGACGTCCCAGTCTGAGATGTCCCGCTCTGAGATGTCCCACTCTAAGATGTCCTGCTCTGCTCCAACAGCAGTGTGTGTACATTGCCAAGGTTAGCACATGTGCCACGCTGTGTGTGGGTTCGGGTTGACCCTGGCACTTCAAAACGCCCCCTCTACCCCGTCGCCATGGCAGCTAAACTGAGGTTTCACCATGGCTGCAAGGGATATGGCAGCAGGCTGGTGTAAGGCAGCTAATAGTCTCGTAGAGGTGGATTTTGGGTAGTTACTGCTGGTATGGCCCCTGGACCCAACACAGGTGTCCTCAGGTTGACATTGCCTGTTGACGTGATGGAACTGAGAAGCTAGGCTCTCCAGCCATTCTGATCCCTCAGGTGCTCCTGTCGCCATGGCGCTGGGAGGTTGCCGTGGCAGCGTGGGCATCCAGCTGCCTTAGAGAGCACACACACACATGACGAGTGTCAAAGTAGTGGAATGTGCACAGGGATCTACAGAACGGGGTACGCACTCGCCCGGGGTGTGTATGAGATCAACTAGGCTAAAGATTTGTAAAAAAAAAAAAAAAATGTAAATAATATTTAAATATTCCAGAACTTTCTATATCTGACATGCACGGAGACTGATCCTAATTTTCTATGTTGTTGTTGTATTTGCTATTAATTGGGAGGGTTGATTGAGCTATAAGATGATAACAAATAAAGAAGCTTCCGCATGCAGCGCATTTCCTATCCTGTGTTTCCTCTTTCTAAAGTTTGCCATGTTATCAATTTTCTTTCTTTAAGAATGAGCCCTTGGTGTGTGGCCGCCTTCTCCGGGCCTGGAGCGTCTGAAGAGGAGAATGACAAAACTTGCTTGCCATTGCAAAACAGCCACTGAATCAACACACAACTTTTACCTCCATTAAAGTAACTTCTCCCCTCCCATGTTCTCTGCCCTGCTAACAGTGGTCGGTTTTCCAAAAGAGAAGTGTGTTACCTTCTCCCTGTTTTCCCTCAAAAAGAAACATCAGGAGTGTACTTGTCACACACACACACACACACACACACACACACACACACACACACACACACACACACACACACACACACGCACACACATCTCTTACTGCAGAGCTGCTCTCAGGAAGCGTTTAGCTCGGCGACACTCTCAGAATATCCGGCCCTGGATATTGGAATTGTCTGTGGGTAATTAAACAATTCACGTGAGCGCTATGTGACTTCGTCAATGCTCCCGACTCCGAGCTACAGGGAGAGTGGAAAACCCTGGAGCCGGAGCTCACGGGAAGCTCATTAAACATTCAGGCTGTCCGGCTCAAGTAGCGCGCACGCTAGTTTGTCCCCAGGACGGGTCTGTCTCGGGACGTCGCTCTGCCCTTCGCGTCCCCGCTGTCTTTGGTGTCTTTGGTGTCTTTTGGTGATCTGCTCTTAGACCAGGAGGTGCGAGGATTTGAATTGATGACCGTCCTCAAACTCAATCCAGTTTGTCTTAATCGACTTTGGATCAAACGTCCTTTGTGTCTAACTAGGTATAAAGATTCTCCTCTGTAACCTTCAGTGAAGTCACTCGGTTCCCCTGTGTGTTTCTATTAAAGACCACTGCCTCAACTACCTCAACTGGAGGGGCTGCGCAGCTCTCTGTCCTCATCTGTCCTCCCTTAAAGACCACTGCCTCAACTACCTCAACTGGAGGGGCTGCGCAGATCTCTGTCCTCATCTGCCCTCCCTTAAAGACCACTGCCTCAACTACCTCAACTGGAGGGGCTGCGCAGCTCTCTGTCCTCATCTGTCCTCCCTTAAAGACCACTGCCTCAACTACCTCAACTGGAGGGGCTGCGCAGCTCTCTGTCCTCATCTGTCCTCCCTTAAAGACCACTGCCTCAACTACCTCAACTGGAGGGGCTGCGCAGCTCTCTATCCTCATCTGCCCTCCCTTAAAGACCACTGCCTCAACTACCTCAACTGGAGGGGCTGCGCAGCTCTCTGTCCTCATCTGTCCTCCCTTAAAGACCACTGCCTCAACTACCTCAACTGGAGGGGCTGCGCAGCTCTCTGTCCTCATCTGCCCTCCCTTAAAGACCACTGCCTCAACTACGTCAACTGGAGGGGCTGCGCAGCTCTCTGTCCTCATCTGCCCTCCCTTAAAGACCACTGCCTCAACTACCTCAACTGGAGGGGCTGCGCAGCTCTCTGTCCTCATCTGCCCTCCCTTAAAGACCACTGCCTCAACTACCTCAACTGGAGGGGCTGCGCAGCTCTCTGTCCTCATCTGTCCTCCCTTAAAGACCACTGCCTCAACTACCTCAACTGGAGGGGCTGCGCAGCTCTCTGTCCTCATCTGTCCTCCCTTAAAGAGCACCGTTTTGGGTCTCCATAAGGACAGAATGGGCTTCTCTGAAGGTTCCTTCAGCTCCAGCTGCTACAGGAAGTCCAAGTCCCTCCCTCAGAAGTAAGGCCTCAACACACGTGGACACACGCCCACTGCACACATGACACGTCGACATCACAAACAAACACACACACACACACACAAATGCACTTGAGCATAACCACAGGTGCAATCTGCTACACACTCATACACATAATTACATAATTACATAATTACATGTACACACACACACACACACACACACACACAGAGGTTCCAGTTATGCACTGCTAAAACAATCCCCCCCACACTCCCACTAAGGCCAGTGCGTCCCCAGTAGCCCAGATGGGCCCACATTAACCCAGGTAAGGCCCTCTGTAGCCCACTGTCAGATCTTTTCAGGTCTCGGACCAACCCCCCCCCCCAACCAGGAAGAGCCGAGCAAACTTTGCTTCCATGTCCTCAAGCCAGACAGGCTCGTAACTATTAAAATACTGGCAAATAAAAACAAGACAGAAAAAAGGGGCACCTACATGCACCAGTGACAGCCCCGGCGGGCTTCCGTTCGGGTCAGAAGTGGGGTTCGGTTTACGGCTTCCAACCAGCAGGAATAATGTATCTCGCCCCCTAATCCCATCGTCCGTCCGAACGACGGCACAGTACAATAACGCTAACCTCGTTGCCGTGGCAATGTTGTATGATTTCCTGGTCCTGATCGATGGGGCAGTGGGGAGACACACACGCAATCATCCCAGCGTTCCAGACTCAAGCGCGTTGTCAAACGCCGAGCCGCGGTGTTGCCTGCATGCGGCAGGAGGGAGGCGGGACCTTGTCCAAAAAACACAACGGATCTCTCTCACGCTTAATAAGCAATTCCAGTCCCATTCCAGGCTCATTGTTCCCGCTGTATTGCGGCCGGAAGTGAAGAGACACAAACAGTGTGAAAATCACGCAGGGGTCAGAAGACTCAATTAACCTCCATAAAAAGGAAAATAAAAAGTGTCCAGGGACGTATTGAAGAGACAGAGAGCGAAAGAATAACAGCGTCTGATTATGGAACAGCTGGAGATGTGTTCACGCTGCCCCCGTGGACACAACCAATCTGACATTTTGGGGGGTTGGGGGGTTTGGTTTTAGGACTGGAAAATAACTGATGGGGTGTGTGGGGAGACCGTCGGACCTGGAAAGCTCTGGAAAGCGGGGCTGGAGGCACCAGGCCACCACTGTCCTGCTGTGTTGCCGTGGTGCACTGTGGTCATGCTGTTCTGATGCGTGTTACAGCCGTCTCCTTAGCACACGCACGACAGAATAATCTAATTTAATCTCAAATTTTCATATATATATATATTTTTGTTCTGATAAGAATGTCAACTCAGGATCTGTATACCACAGAGCGAGGAGGTCCAGGAGGGGTCCAGGGGAGGATTATGGGGGTGTCCTGGTTGGTTTGGAGAGAGAAGTTTGAAACTGAGCCAGTGTCATGTTTCCGATTTGCTTCCGTTGTCTTCCGTGAGAACGGTGGAACTGGACTCTGGGAAAAGGCAGAATGCAGCCTGGGAATTACAGGGCTGTGTGAGTTCCTGAACTAAAACTGATTCGGGATTAGTATTCCTCCCCTGATATTGGTGACATCAGCCCCCTAAAGCTGATCCTGGATCAGCACTCACACTCCGGAACGTTTCCAAGAATTAGCCTCGCTTGTGCTGGGGACTTGGAGTCAGATCAATCACACACTGTTTATTTCATTTGTGCACTCTGAGAAAGGTAATCAGTGAACTTAAGTTAAGTGGAATTAAATGAACTTTTAACTTCGCTTCACTGATAAATGTGTTCGAGGTGATGGGCAGAAGCTGCTTTTTAAGACCACATTGTCTTATGGTGCACAGAGTGTGTCATGCATCGCAGACACGCATGCATTGCAGAGCTTAAACCTTGAAACATGGAGCGGGCGAAAAAGTTACACGTCAGCTGTGTGTGTGTGTGTGTGTGTGTGTGTGTGTGTGTCTGTGCGTGCAAAGTGACGTTCTCCTGCACTTCCTGCATGAATTCTCTTGCCACACCCCTCTGACCCAAGCTGGAAGGTGATTAGTCCATGGTGCTGTCTGTCATGCTGGCTCATGGAGGGGTTGGAGCCCAGGGGCTGAGTCCAGCCCTGCTGCGGTCACCTTCTGTTCTCCCGGAAGAATGATCACGTTGATCGAGGGCCAAACGTAGCTCATAGAGTAAAGAATGAAGTGTGGAGAAGAAGAAAGAGGGACACAAAGATGTAAGACACAGTGAGGACCACGCAGGGTGAGGACAGGGTGAGGACAGGGTGAGGACAGGGTGAGGACACGGTGAGGACACGGTGAGGACACGGTGAGTACAGCGCAGGGTGAGGACACGGTGAGGACACGGTGAGGACAGCGCAGGGTGAGGACACGGTGAGGACAGCGCAGGGTGAGGACACGGTGAGGACACGGTGAGGACAGGGTGAGGACAGCGCAAGGTGAGGACACGGTGAGGACAGCGCAGGGTGAGGACACGGTGAGGACATGGTGAGGACAGCACAGGGTGAGGACACGGTGAGGACAGGGTGAGGACAACGCAAGGTGAGGACACGGTGAGGACACGGTGAGGACAGCGCAGGGTGAGGACAGGGTGAGGACACGGTGAGGACACAGTGAGGACACGGTGAGGACATGGTGAGGACAACGCAGAGTGAGGACACGGTGAGGACAGGGTGAGGACACGGTGAGGACACAGTGAGGACAGCGCAGGGTGAGGACACGGTGAGGACAGCGCAGGGTGAGGACACGGTGAGGACAATGCAGGGTGAGGACACGGTGAGGACAGGGTGAGGACACGGTGAGGACAGCGCAGGGTGAGGACACGGTGAGGACACGGTGAGGACAACGCAGGGTCAGGACACGGTGAGGACAGTGCAGGGTGAGGGCACGGTGAGGACACGGTGAGGACACAGTGAGGACACGGTGAGGACAGCGCAGGGTGAGGACACGGTGAGGACACAGTGAGGACACAGAGAGGACAGGGTGAGGACAGGGTGAGGACACGGTGAGGACACAGTGAGGACACAGTGAGGACAGGGTGAGGACAGGGTGAGGACACGGTGAGGACACAGTGAGGACACAGTGAGGACAGGGTGAGGACAGGGTGAGGACACGGTGAGGACAGCGCAGGGTGAGGACACGGTGAGGACAGCGCAAGGTGAGGACACGGTGAGGACACGGTGAGGACAGGGTGAGGACACAGTGAGGACACGGTGAGGACAGGGTGAGGACACGGTGAGGACAGCGCAGGGTGAGGACACGGTGAGGACAGCGCAAGGTGAGGACACGGTGAGGACACGGTGAGGACAGTGCAGGGAGAGAAGGGTCTGAGCTGAGCTTTGTGAGTTTGAGGCCTATAAAGACACTGTTAAACAACTAACCTGTCTGTCTGCACTGACCTGTCTCTCTCTCTGGACACACAGTCTGCGCCGCCTCTCTGACCATCAACTTTTTATAAACACAGAAGGTGTTTCAGCATTTCCTTCTGAACCTGTTACAGATGGGTGACACACATACACACACACACACACAGTGTTCAGAGTGTTCTTAGAGTGTTATCAGAGCACTCAGGCTACAGAGCGACACCAGCTTGGCTAGACTCCAGCAGAAGTCATCTGGACCGACACTTAATCAATCACATCACCTCATTACCCAGCATCCCCAGCTCTGGTGATGCCTAGCCAAAGTGTGCGCAGCCCAGCCACGAGGAAGATGAGCAGGTTCCTACATCTGGGTCACCTTGAGCCAAATCGACCAATAAAAACCTCCAGCCCCTCCTTATTTGAAGTGCTATGTACTGACCATCGCAGTCATCTGTCTGTCTCTCTCTCTCCCTCTCTCTCTCTCCTCCTGCACACATTCGCTCTGCATGGACTCACCGGTCTGTCCCAGGCACTGCTGGGAAACCCTTGCCTCAGGCTAACTCCCTACTAATCCCGCACTGAGCCCCAGCTAAACTGCTGCCTGCTGCCAACAGTATTAAAACAGTTCCCTACTTGAGGGTGTAGTAGGGAACTGTTTTAATACCCTTTCTTCCTCCCTTCAGGGGATGGGTGGAGGTGGGGCATATATGTGCATGCTGGGATAGAAGCCTGATGCAGCAGTAGAGTGAACCTGGAACATAAGACGTCCGGTCATTCTATGACACTCTTCCGGATCTTAGTTCTCTGTCTGTGTGGGTACAGGCTGCTATGTTGTTGTTGTTGTATGATGTCAACCTTCAGTGTCATGTGACAAGGATGTCCAAAACAGCAACGTGTCGTCAGTCCACGACAAAGCTGTCCATTACACACAAAGCCTCAAGATCACCCCACCAGCGTACAGACTCTTAGATGTGTGCGTACTTCAGGGACTTTTCCATAAAGGGAAGGCCAGATTATTGAGTTTTGTGCCGCCGCCGCTGGAATCCTGCCTTTCCCACCTGCTCCTCCCACCTTCAGCCGAGCAGGGCCGCTCCGGACGTTCCCAGCATGCCGGAGACCCTGGCTTAACTTACGTCACGTGCCACAGCACAGGAATTCTCCACTAAATGTGGAATTCTGGAAAAAAGAATCAAGGATAGCTACAGAAGTGGAACACTGGCCACATGGCTCCTACAGCTCGTCCAGGCTCCGCCGGCAAAGCCCTGCTAGCAGTGGAAAGGAAAGTGTGGAAAAAGGAATAACGGAATAAAGGAATATGGATTTGTAGACAAAGAACGGAAAACGTGTAACCAATATATTGTTTTATTTTTTCAAAGGATTTTGTAAGGGAAGAATGTAAAGGTTCTTTAAAGACCTTAAAGCCTGATGGGAGGAGTTGATAGCATATGAATGCTATATTTGTATGTAGCAACTGAACGTGTGTATTCCTGCATGTGTGTGATGCCTGAGCTGTAGTGTTACCTCTGCTGCGCCACCCTAGCAACACACGATATCTCGTTCAGAGTGTTTACACACACGTGGATGTGTGTGTGCAGGGTCTGTCTGTCCGTACACGGCCCGATGTCAGGCTGGGTCCTCCCTCTCTCTCTCTCTCTCTCTCTCTCTCTCTCTCTCTCTCTCTCTCTCTCTCTCAGAAGGGGACTCCCATTAAGACTCCCAGCAACGCACGGCAGAAACGTGAACGCTAACGACCCAAGTTGCCCCTCCCTCGGACTCCACCCTCAGGCTTCCCAGGAAGCTCTGGGAGATCCCTGAAC
>NC_137518.1:12557500-12570000 GCF_041902795.1 Electrophorus electricus | reverse complement strand
ACCAGGCCCTAACCAGGGCTTAAGATGATTTTGTGCACAGATCCAGCACGAGCAAACTGGTCTCAGGTCAGGGGGAATATAGGTGAGTTTAACTTGAATCTGCTCAGAGTTGGCGTCCTCAGGTCTAGCTGTTTCTGTGTTTCTTAGCTTTCTCGGCAGCAGAAAGACAAACCAGCAGAGTGTTGTCAATGACGGTAGTTTGAAGGAATGCCTATTTTCAGGCACACGCGCACACACGCGGGTAAAGACAGCCAGAGGAGAGACAGTCACGGTCTAACTATAGTTTTTCGTAATGTCTGTTCTTTTGTTCCATTTAAGCTACAATACTGTCTGTTTATTTCCTCTCCTCCGAGTTTGAATTTGTACCCATCGGTGATTTGTGCGAGAGCACGCAGGAAAAAAGGAACGGAAGAGCTTTTAACTGAACAAGAACTCCCGAGTTTCATGCCGACACCATGGCAGTGGGAGCCCGAAGGCACGGCGGAGGTGTGGATGATCACGGAGGGCACGCGGGAAACAGCAGAGCAGAGATGAGCTAAATAAGTCCTGATCAGACCTTCCGAGAAGACACCAGAGCAATCAGACCTTACCCACCACCCAACGACAGGTGTGCGTGCGTGTGCGTGCGTGCCTCCGCGTGGGTGTAGCGGGGGGGTAGCTGGGTGTGGAGTGTGCGGGACTGAGTCATCTAGTGAGTCTTTCACCATCTTTAATACGAGTCTAAAGACTGGAGAAGGAAATATGCTATCTCTCTCACACTCTCTTTCACACACACACGCACGCACGCACACACACATCTGTTTCTCCAGCTGGGTCTGCAGAAACCCTATTTATCAGTTCTCATCGTGCTGTTCCCATTTACTTTACTCTTTTTAAGGTCACCTTATTAAAATCTGCCACCACTTTGCTATTATCATCTTTTTCAAAAACCCACCATATTTATTCCCTCATCTTCGTGTTCCGACGGTTATTCTTGCTGCGTGTGCTTTCCTCGAGAGAGGCTGGTTTCTCTGTGCATCTGTCAGTGAGGATCTGATTTTACAGTAAGTACAGAAATTCACAGCAGTGTCATAATGATTCAGGTAGAGAGTTCAATCCGTTCCTGCCTTTGGGGGATATATATATATATATATATATGTATGTATATATATATATATATGTGTGTGTGTGTGTGTGTGTGCGTGTGTGTCTGTATAGACATATATACGCCCTACCTAGACTGTGTCAGTGGGATACTGTGCCTAAGAAATGAAAGCTTCATGTCACCTTTGTTGGCAAGTGTTTCTCACAGCTTGCTAATGACTTGTGAAACAGTGGTATGCCACCGAGCTACTTAAGTGCCGCTGCTAAATTGGGCTGGAAATAATTTGAATGAAATCCAGCGTGTATTACAATGGGGAGCAGGACAGTTGGGTCGTACAGAACGGGGGGTGCCACGTGACCTGCAGCCACATGGGTTTGGGACCGTTCCAACTCGCCAGAGGGGGGGTTGACTTTAACGTGATGCGGGAGACCCACAGCTGAGTGATATCTGGGCTTCAGTGAGTCTTAAGGATGGAGGTTTAAGCTAATAAAGATCTTCTGTGTGCTCAACAGGCAGCAACTCCTACGGCCAAACATACAATTTTACAGAAATACAGTTCCAGTAATAATACAAAAAGGAGTAGGAAATAAATCTAGAAGAATATTTTTCTCTTTTTTTATATATAACCTGTGATTTGCTGTACACTTTGCAGTGTTGTGAGTTTAATTTTAAATGGATATAATTGTTATTTTACTCATCAAAATACCCTTAACAGCTCCTAGTAATAAACTAAAAATGTGTTTTTAGGCACAGAGGCAAAGATTGATCAAGTGAAGAATGTTGAGTGTTCTCAGGAGCCCAGTGGCCTTAATCACTGAACCCCCCCCCAGAGTTGGTACAACGCTGAACCCCCCCCTAGAGTAAGATCCCACCAGGTACCGAATGAGGGAAGGATGAATACATCCACATACAGGAACATCATTGAGGAAAACCTCCTCCAGAACACATGCACACAGACCGGGATGACCCTTCACCTTTCAGCATGACCACGACCCAGAACGTGCAGCCCAACACTGGAGTGTCTTCAGGAGAAGTTCCTGAATGTCCTTGAGCGGTCCAGCCAAAGCCCATCGAACATCTGTGGAGAGCCCTGAAGACAGCAGTTCACAGATGCTCGCCAATCCAACGGATCTTTGAAAGGCTCAGGTGTGGAGAACAGAATAAACAGTTCAAAACTGAGAAGAGCAAAGCTTGTAGAGGCATATCTAACAACACTTCATGCTGTAATGCTTCCAAAGAAGTGAATACAAGGGTTCCGTTTTTGAAACTGAATAAACAATTCCGTTTTTGACTTCAATTAATTTTTGAAACTAAAAATATATTTTCTCTTCATCATTATGGGTGGTGAAAAATTACAACAAATGCAGAATGAAATGAAGTGTTCAACAAGGGGTCTGAGTCTTTCCTGAATCCACTTTATGTATTAGAAACGTCGGTGTTTGCATTGCCAGCTGTTGCTATGGCAGCTATGAAATTAGAAACCTTAAGCACTCTGACTAACATCTCCCCAGTTATTATTCAAGGCAGGTCTGCTTCATTAGGGGAGTAGCTTTACTTCTCAGCTGTAGTTTCATGTTTAAGTGATCAGCTGCCGCTTCTCAGCTGTGTGTGTGTGTCTAGATGCTGTATGTGATTGTAAAGCATCCTTGAGTTTTATAAAGGTGCTATATAAGTGAAACTACTACTACTACTACTAATAATAATAATAATAATTAAGCTGTATGAATTAAGAGTATAAATAACGCTCCTCTGTGTCACTCTGTCACGATTGGCCCCGCCCTCCCGTCTCTGTTCTCTTGGTTACCTGTCCCGTGTCTTCCTCCTCTAATGAGTTCCGGTTGTTGTTTGTTGGTAGTGTGTTTGTAGTTTGGCACTGACTCCGCGTCTCCTATGTTGTGCTGTGCTCGTTGCTCTAGCCTCTGTTTGTCTCTACCCTAGTTTTGTGTTGTTTTTGTCAGCGTGTTTGTTCTGCATGGTTTTGCCTCGTTTCTTGAAGGCTGCTCTGTTTTCATGCTTTTTTGCTTTCTGTTAATCACGTAATCTCGCCGTGTTCGGTGTTTGCGCCCGCGTCACTCTCTTTGCGCTACACACACACTGCTAGTCTTTGAACGAGTGTTACTCAACACAGCATACACGCATATGCATGCACATAACTGTATGTTTATCTGTTCATCTGTCATTCTAACTCCCTTTATATATATATAGATATATATACAAATAAGAGTAACTGCAGTGAACAGTAGTAAAAGACTAGTGACACTAGACTAGTACCTTGTGTACTTCACAATTTTGAATATCTGTCTATCTATCTATCTATCTATCTATCTATCTATCTATCTATCTATCTATCTATCTATCTATCTATCTATCTATCTATCTATCTATCTATTTTTGTTTTCTTTTTTAAATATTTTGATTCCTTCAGTTCTTATGTTAACAGAACAGAACCTCTGATCAGGTTCTGAATGCTAATCCCTGCAGCCTAGCTACATACAGAAGCTTGCATTCATGGTGCTGGAGTCATGCACACTGATCTGCGACCAGTAGGCTCATGACACCAACGGACTTCTCTAACCGCTTCACATTTATCAAGGACTTCAGGCTGCTGATCCAGGATCAGACACCATCTGACCAAATAGAGGATTTATTATGCAATGGATGAAGAAACGATCCAAGATTTGCATTAAGAGTACAAGAAGGCTCATTAAAATGAGCCAGTGTGTCCTAAAGACCCCCTCTGTCTGCTTCTGGGAAAGACCAGTACAGACATGAGCAGTGGCAGTGTTCGCATGCTCCTCGTGAGAGGGAATCAAACAGCAAAGTTACTGCGGTCTAATTCTTTGGCAGACACCCTAACGTTGCTTTAAAACAAACTTCACTTCAATCAGAAGGACAAAGGTTGACCGTCAATATTCTCATCAATATTCTTTTGATGAGCAGTAAATTTCAGGATATTGATGCCTGTCTGCTTGCCTCTGGTGAGAGCGCTGGTGTGAACGTGCAGAAGCTCCTGAAGAGGGCAGTGTGGAGGCAGCATCACCTCCTTAGAGCCCGCCTCCTCACGTGACACGTCACCGTGGGATACTCACTACTGACGTAGCAGGACGCACTGTTAGCCCACCTCCTCACGTGACACATCGCTGTGGAGGACTCATGCAGTGGGGCATGCTTAAAGCCCACCTCCTTAGGTGAGGCGTGATCTTGGAGTACTGACTCACATAGCGGGACATGCTTAGAGCCCGCCTCCTCACGTGACACGTCACCGTGGATTACTCACTACTGACGTAGCAAGACACACTGAGAGCCCGCCTCTACACGTGACACATCGCTGTAGAGTACTCACGTAGTGGGACATGCTTAGAGCCCGCCTCCTCACGTGACACGTCACCGTGGATTACTCACTACTGACGTAGCAAGACACACTGAGAGCCCGCCTCTACACGTGACACATCGCTGTAGAGTACTCACGTAGTGGGACATGCTTAGAGCCCACCTCCTCACGTGACACGTCACTGTGGAGTACTCACTCATGTAGTGGGACATGCTTAGAGCCCACCTCCTCACGTGACACGTCACTGTGGAGTACTCACTCATGTAGTGGGACATGCGTAGAGCCCACCTCCTCACGTGACACGTCACTGTGGAGTACTCACTCATGTAGTGGGACATGCTTAGAGCCCACCTCCTCACGTGACACGTCACTGTGGAGTACTCACTCATGTAGTGGGACATGCTGAGAGCTCACCTCCTCATTTGACACGTCACCGTGGGGGACTCACTCACGTGGTGGGACCTCCTCACGTAAAGCGTGCTAAACCTACTGAGATGAAGGTGTTGCCGTGGCGATGTCACCACGGTGAGAGAAGCTCCAGGGAGGAGTTCTGCGGATTGGAATGAGCGAGGAAAAGGGATGAAGTCAAAGAAGTGCTTACTGCTGGCAAAAAACTGAGGAGTCCTGAAGAGAGCTATCCTTTCATGACAGGCAAAAGGAGAGAGAGAGAGAGAGAGAGAGAGAGAGAGAGAGAGGAGGGGGTGGGATCAAGAAATAAAGACTTGAGACTAAGGCTGTACCACACCTAGCACTCTGTTTTAAAACAAATTTCCTCTGCCTCTCTCCCTCCATCTCTCTCTCACATCACCGAGAAGTTCCCCACGCTTGCCAAAACACCACAGTTCATTTACAACACACACGTGATTCCGTGCACTCCATGACACTCTGTACATCCCTCCACACACTCACACACACACACACAGCAGTGAAGCAGACAAGCATGTGAGCGTGTGTGTGAGGCCAGATGCAGCAGTGGTCATAGTCAACATAGCATGGTTGAAGTAAGCAGACGCCCTGCGCCCGGACGCCCCGACATCGTCTCGGCGGGGTCGGGTGTAAACGCCTGAGCCTGTCGCTCTGAAGGTGTGGATACACTCACAGGTTCAGCGCCGGCTCTGGGAGCAGATAGAGCAGCAATTAGGGGCAGTTAGGGGGCAGTTTAGGGGGGCAGTTAGAGGGGCACGATAAATATGATCATACAAATGTTCACTGAACCTCAAGTATGGCTCAGCTTGAAACAACAGGCTTCAGGTCTCATGGCTCCAAGATGGTGGAACGAACTTCCACTGGCTGTCTGGACAGCAGAGTCCCTTACAGTCTTCAAACGCAGACTGAAGACCCATCTATTCGTGGAATATTTAAATGACCACTGACCCTGCTCTTATGTTGACTAACTTAAACTCTAGTACTTATTGTATGGTATTGTTTATTGTTTATTACACTGATTGTTGATTGTTATAGAGCTCATCAGCAGTGATCCCTGTATTCTACAGTATTCTAGGTCATAGGTATCTTGGACTCTATCCTACTGTACTGTACTAGGATGTATTTTGTGGGTAAATGACAAAGCACTTTTGTAAGTCGCCCTGGATAAGAGCATCTGCCAAATGCCGTAAATGTAAATATCAATAAACTCACCCAAGTGTACAACTTACAGCTGATAAGTTGTAATTTAGTAATTTATTATGTTGACTTAAGAGCCAGAAGGTTGAAGAGACAGTGAAATACAAGTAACATTTATGAGAATAAAATCTTCTAACCTGCTGTCACTGATCTTTCCGTTAGTGCCAGTAAATCTGCACTTTCTGGTGGGACACATGTTCATTGTCTCATTTCTGCCGTAACTAGTGTGATTGGACAATTCTTCATCTATCCACTAGAACAGGCACTGTCAGTTAGTCAATATTTATGTGGACTTCTTATCTTAGTGGTTTACATTAGAGGTTATGGCATGTAATGGGTGTGAATTATTTATCACCCTCCAAACATCTTGTAGTTTGCTGCTACACTCCATGACTGATGGAGAGAGACAGAGAAAGTGGGAGGAGAAAAAGAGAAAGAGAGGGGGACAAGCAAAACAAAGAGAGAGAGAGAGAGAGAGAGAGAGAGAGAGAAATTGAAGTCACATAGCCTTATCTTAATCAACACTGTAACTATAATTGAACCACCAGTTGGAACAGTTTGGAAACAGATTATTTTGGATTTTTTGGAGGTGATGCAGACATAGTGTGAATAATTCACAGTGGATTAAATGCTTGCGTGGAACAAACTCAATCTTTTTGGTTTGTTAGCTCTGAGCAGCCGCCTCAGCGCGGTCAATATGCAATATGTGAGACAGTATGCAAGGTGTGCAGCGTGTGAACCGAGGAGGTAATGGATAGCGATCAGACAATCCACAGCGCAGAAAATTGAACTTAAAAAAAAGCCTCCCAGTTGCACTTTTAACTGACTGCTGTCAGAAACTTAGTGCCTACCTGAAAGGAAGTGAGAGACAGCAGATGAGTAAGGCAGAGGAGGCCGAACTCCAGACGCCGGGCGAGGAAGACCGCAAAGCACGGCGTTACACACAGCGCGACTCTGATTCTAATAATCCACACAGCGGCCCTCTCCTCCCCCGAGGATCGCAATTTTCCCCGTCGTCTCGCAATTTGATCTTCGGAGGAGGCGTCGGGAGCAGATGCTATCTTTTAACACCGAGAACCAGCTCTTCAGTCACTCCGGACTTCAAAAGGATGTCAAAACACGGAGGATGGTTGAGATCGCCAAATGCGTCAGCCCCCCTCACGCATATGCCGTGTAATTAGCATAAGCCTGTAGCCTACAGTCTTCGTGACACTGCACCTGTTGTGTAGAGTACTAATACATTAACACTTTAGAAAGGAAAAAAAAATCTAAAATAGCTGTTTAACAGAGGTGATTTATGTTGGGCTGTCGAGATAAACATAAACTCAAGGGCCAGAGTGTATCACGACATGTTTGGCGACACAACAGACGTGTTCCTAACATCATGGAGTCTCTAATATCACAAGTCTGCAATTTACCATGACTAGAACACTGTACATTATACTGGGGTTCTTTGAGCTCTTTTTAGATATTTTAACAGTTCGTATGACATAGACAGGCGTGCAAAAAATGTTGCACTTATGTCCGTATGAGATTGACACAGAGAACTGGTGCGAGAGAGATTGAGGCGCAGGTTGGTCTCTGCAATGTGAACGCAAAGCTCTGGCAATGAGGGATTGATCGAGGATCAGAGCAATATGTCCTCCTAATGGCATATCTCCCGTGCGTGTGTGTGTGTGCGTGTGTGTGAGAGAGAGACCGAGAGAAAGGGTGTGTGTGTGTGTGTGTGTTTGTACGTGCGTGTGCGTTTGTATGTGTGTAAAATTCAAAAGAGCCCAGCCACATGCATTACTTCAGTTTCACATCTCTGGAATTCTGTACCAAAAGTTGTTGTTATTGTTGTTGTTTGGTGTGTGTGTGTGTGTATTTCTTTATCTCAGAAATAATTTACATTTTTACATTCAGCCCTTTAGCCAAGTGTCCATTAAGACTGAGATGTGCTTCATCTGAAAGGAAACATTCAATAATTCAGGCGCTTTGTTTTCTAGTTTTGTATGAGATGGCTGATCCTGCGTCATAACTAATTTACAACTTATATATATAGACAGAGAGCGAGGGGCAGAAAGCACTCATCACAGAGCATGCATTTTCCACTTCAGAGGAACTCCGGGTATCTCCAACTGTTTGCAGGCAAGCCGTGCTGTCCTGCTGTCAGTCAGATGATGCAACTCAGGGCAACCACGCCCCCTTTCCTCTATGAAATACCAAAATGGGGCTAAGAAAGAAGCACCACAAAGGACAGGAAGGCAAAGACAGAGAGAGAGAGAGAGAGGGGGAGAGAGAGAGAGAGAGAGAGAGAGAGAGAGAGAGAGAGAGAGAGAGAGAGAGAGAAAGAGGGGGAGAGAGGGAGAGAGAGAGAGAGAGAGAGAAAGGGAGAGAGAGAGAGAGAGAGAGAGAGAGAGAGGGGGAGAGAAGGAGAGAGAGAGAGAGAGAAAGAGGGGGAGAGGGAGAGAGAGGGAGAGAGAAAGAGGGGGAGAGAGGCAGAGAGAGAGAGAGAGGGGGATGGAGAGAGAGAGATAGAGAGAGAGCGAGGGAGAGAGAGGGAGAGAGATATAGACATAGATAGAGAGATAGAGAGATCAACAGATAGAGATATAGACAGAGAGAGAGAGAGAGAGAGAGAGAGAGAGAGAGAGAGAGAGGGAGAGTATAAACTAAATTCCCTAGCCCAGGACTTTGATGGCTACAGATACAGCGAAAACCCTCAACACTAATTGTGTAGCGTTGTGGAGCAGCAGGAAGTTGTTAAACAGGAACGGACCGACCAAGAGACGAGATCAGAGGGGTTAAAATGCACCGTACCGACCTGCACACCAGGGAAGGTCTTAGCAGACATTAACACCCAGCTGATGTGTAGGCATACATGATAACACACACTACCACTACACACACACACACAGACTTAAATACACACACGGACACAAACATCACTCACCCAATTACATATGCAGGAAGAAGCAAATTAATGAAGTTGGATTATCACTCATTAACCTACATGTTTTTTTCATCCACTGGAACTGAGCATGCGTGTGTGTGTATGTGTGTGTGTGTCTTGTTAGATGTAATCATATAAAATGAGACTCTACACATTAAATTTGTAAGGTAAAACCACTGCTGGTTGTGCCTCATGAATATTCACGTGTTGATGTGAGGCTGACATTTACACGTTCACTCCTTTGTGCTGCTACCTTAGCCTAAATCATCATATGTATGTTTAGGAGAAACACTTCTGCCAACTTGGCAGGAGGCGGTGAAGAAAACAACTTATTTTGCTTAACACTGGGACGGCCAGAGACCTGTCGCCGCGGTGACCAGCTCCGACCTGAACCTTCAAGCATCTAGTCAGGCTCTTTGGGAGGAAAGAGCCAGGTGGTGATGGCAGGGAGACCGCGACATTCCGGAGGGGCATGACCGGATGCCGATGTCTTACCGTTCCAGCCACAACCTGGCGCGTTTCACACAGATCCTGCACTAGTGTCGGAGAAAAGCCACTTGTATGTTCGTTTTTTATTTTTCCTTTTATTTTATGGTATGAGCCTTTGATTTGCCTGCACATAAAAGCAGACATAAAGAACAGCTCTGCCAACTCTTTTTAACCTCCCTTCACACTGTAGCAGGGGTCTACTTCTCTGCACATAGACATACAGGCACTAGATCTGTGTGTGTGCTGTGTCTGAGGAGACGCGCTACAGTCTGGCTCAGCTATGATGTATTAGAGATAAGTCCCTATGGAAAAGCTGCACTTGCTGTCTTACTGCTAAACTTACATCTGGAACATATAAGGCTCTTTGGGAAGTATCCAGGGATTATCACAATGCTTGATAAACTAATGCACTTCCAGGCAAGATGAAAGAATTTCACATATTTTCCACAAAGGAGAAACATAAGTGAAGTTGAACGAAATTCAGGCCTCCCTCGATAACAGTGAGCTGACTTCCTGCCTCTGTCAGTCTTTGGCAAATGGGATTATGTTAAGAAATGGTGCACCAGGAATGGGTTTCCTCAGCCAATCAGAAAGGTGTTCTGTCCACAGCCCACAGAAACTAGCTAATCCCTGTGGAACAACAGCAGCAACTACAATGACAGCAACAACCAAAACAACAACAGCAAAACAACAACCACAACAAGAAATGCAACAGCAAAACCAACAATAATAACAACAGCAGCAACTACAATGACAGCAACAACCAAAACAACAACCAAAACAACAAACAGCAAAACAATAACCACAACAAGAAATGCAACAGCAAAAACAACAATAATAACAGCAGCAGCAACAACAAAAATAATAACAATTTAGGTTAGTGGTACTTTTTGTTGTTATAAAGAACAGTACTTTATTGTCAGAGTAAATGTGTCTTTTATACAACAAATAAAAGACCCAAGAGTTCTTATATTCCAAGACTTGATGTTACCGCAAGGTTTTGAAACTCAGAGTTCACATCTTTATCGTCTCTGTATGCATCTCCCAGTTTCCCCGCCTGGTCTCTTTGTCTTCTGCAGAGTAACAGGAGTAATTTGCTGAATGATGTCAAGCTCTACTGTAAATAACATAAGTAAATCCAAACCTCTCCTTCACAGAGAGCACACACCCACACAGAATGACAATAACAGAGGAACAAACACAGACAGAGTAAAAAAAAACGCATGTGAAAAACACAGCGAGACCGGACACTGCTTAAGTAGGAAATCCAGGCATATGTGGCATCTCCCCGCACTGCTGCCGGCCAGTCCTGCCATGTACGGACGTGGGCTGATCACACACCTTGGATGACGCTTGTGTACGTAACGGTGTTGGCCTCAGAATTAGAATCACGCAGGAAACAGTTCTCAGTGTAGAGAGGGCTGTTTCCGCATCACTCTGTTTCTCCAAACACAATGTGCCATCACAAGCAATTCAGTCACAGCAAATCTGCCTACAGATCAATTACTGCACCATTCTGACTCTCTCTCTCTCTCTCCCCCTTTCTTCATCCCTCACCTTTTTGTCCATCTCTCTCTCTCTCTCTCTCTCATTCAGTATTCTGTTCTGCTACACACATGAAAGAAGAACCAGACTGCTATTGTGTCCTTCTGTTGCTCTAATCTCTGTCTAGTGCTGACATTTATCACAGAAGAGAATTTCCATTCGTGCAGTAGGGAAGGTTCCTCCAAACAGCGAGGGCTGTGGGGAGGTTCTGGTGCCCTCTAAGAGTGAACATTTAGGTAGGTAATGAAAGGTAATTGTTTGACCAGTAGGTTCAATTGGGCATTAAAGGTGAAATAAGGGACCTTTTTTGGTTGTGTGGGCCATTCAGATCTAATTTTGGGATAATCAGAGAACATACTGCAGATTGATAGAGATGTTTTACAGAACACACACATACACACGCACCCAAAAGCTTTCACACTCTCTCTCTCTCTCTCTCTCTCTCTCTCTCTCTCTCTCTCTCTCTCTCACACGCACACTTATTTTCAGTGCTTCCATGTTATTACACCTGTTTATTTCACCTACATCTGGTCTTCACAAGCGCACAACTGCACAAGTACACACTGCTAATTATAGGCCTAGTTATGCACACATACGTGTGTACCAGTGAAAGAAAGGTCCATAACACACACACAGAGATACATATGCACAAATACGCAGAGCCTCACAATAATTAGAGCTGACCGACATCACGACAAATTAACGCTGCAGTCCAACCGCTAAGAGTTCTGCGTTTGAGAATGGAGAGAAGAGCAGGAGTAAGTGAACGTCCTTTCAGAGAGACACCTTATCTGAGCGGAGCGCTAGCGGCTGTAAGCGCACTCAACTGGAGAAGGTGAGACGGGAGTGTAGGTAATCTCAGACGTAAACACTCCCCCCAGCCTCTGATTCTGTCACCAACCCCAGTAATGCCTAAGTACCTGTGCTACCTAAACGGCTCTTGTGTCGCTGTTGAGTTGATGTTGTTCTATCTGTGAGGAAAGTTAAACTTATCACAAACAAAACTGAATCATTGGCGTTTCATCCTCCTGAGGGCTTCAGGACAAATGGTGTGCTTTGTGCATTTTGAGTGAAGTGGCAGCAAATTTACTTCAGTTGAGAAAATACTTTCAAAAATAGGTTTAAAAATAAAAATAACAAATTGAAAATAAAAATAGAACAAAAAAACAAAACTAAAGTACATAAAATTATGTTTATTATTATTTAGGTTTGACAACACCACATTGATTTGCCTCAGAGATGTTAAACTCTTCATGTTGTGTGCGGAATATTCCTTTATATGATGTTCAAGCACATGTACATTAACTTTCTGTTTTAATAAAACAATATTGCATCCAACCATCTGAAGATTCATGCGTGTGCTTCCATAAATAGGCCGACACTCATCTGAAGATTCGGGTGCTTCCATAAATACTCTGGCATTTTTCTGATGTTCAGTTTAGAAATTACGAGGTAAAAGTGTGAAAAAGGTTAAAAAATAATCCATTTCTGAG
>NC_137518.1:12547500-12552500 GCF_041902795.1 Electrophorus electricus | reverse complement strand
CGTCCTCTCAGATAGAGAAGCAAGTGTTTCAGTACATCCTCTCAGATAGAGGAGCAAGTGTTTCAGTACGTCCTCTCAGATAGAGGAGCAAGTGTTTCAGTACGTCCTCTCAGATAGAGGAGCAAGTGTTTCAGTACGTCCTCTCAGATAGAGGAGCAAGTGTTTCAGTACGTCCTCTCAGATAGAGGAGCAAGTGTTTCAGTACGTGCTCTCAGATAGAGGAGCAAGTGTTTCAGTACGTCCTCTCAGATAGAGGAGCAAGTGTTTCAGTACGTGCTCTCAGATAGAGGAGCAAGTGTTTCAGTACGTCCTCTCAGATAGAGGAGCAAGTGTTTCAATATGTTCTAAAGTGATTACAGTACAAATTATTACTGCATGTGCCTTCTAAACTGGTATGTCAGACATCAAAAATAAATAAATGAAATTAATAAATAAATAAACATGATCTGCAGAAGAAATCTCATGCGGCAATGCCTAAGTGTGTGTGTGTGTGTTCCTCACCGAGAGAGAGGCGATGGTTGGTTTCCTACTGTAAGTGTTAGGGTGTCGCAGAAAAAGGGACTCTTCCCTCTTTTTTCTTTCTCCCTCTCATCTCTCTCTCATACTTTTCTTTCAGTAGCCCCCTCAGAGATAAAAGCGAATGATGTGTTCGAACTCTGAGACTCTATCCTCCAAAAAGGCACAAACAAAGAAACAAACCACAATGCTAATTATTATAACAAAAGGATTTTAGCAAAAGAGTTTTTCCTAGCTGCCAGAAGTAACACAGCAGCTAAACCTAGCTTCTCTGATCCAAGACGGAAGACATTAACTGAGGATATCTTAAATTCACAGTCCGACAAGCATGTCTTCAATCCCGTGTGCTGAAGCCTTTGGTGCTCATTTCAATCCAGCCTGACACCATCATCGCAGCCGTCAGTTCAACGCTGAGGATTTAACTGGGAGTTCTCCAGCATATTGCAATCTGTCGATTCACTGTGTCAGAATGTTTATTTAAGTGGCGTAGTACAAAGGCATGAATTATGTAATGAGTATCGAGTCGTATTCTTCATGCCATCAGTTTAAGGGAATGGAGGCTCGGGAAAGCCAGTGCAGTGTCTGCAGTAGAGTGTGCGAGAGTGTGGGAGAGTGTTTGAGACTGCAGGAAAGTGTGGGAGACTGTAGAAGAGTGTGGGAGGCTGTGGAACACTGTATGAGACAGAGAAAGTATGAGACTGTCTGAGACTGTAGGAGGGTGTGGGAGACTCTAGGAAAGTGTATGAGACTGTGTGAGAGTGTAGGAGATTGTGGGAAACTGTGGGAGAGTGTATGAGATTGTGGGAGACTGTAGAGGAGTGTGGGAGACTGTAGGAAAGTGTGGGAGACTGTAAGAGAGTGTGGTAGACTGTAGGAGAGTGTGGGCGACTGAAGGAGAGTATGAGACTGTGGGAGACTGTAGAGGAGTGCGGGACACTGTGGGAGAGTATGAGACTGTGGGAGCATGTGAGAGAGTGTGGGAGACTGTGGGAGAATGTGGGAGACTGTAGGAGAGATTGGGAGACTGTAAGAGAGAGTGGGAGACTGTAGGAGAGAGTGGGAGACTGTAGGAGAGAGTGGGAGACTGGGACACTGTATGAGAATGTCGGAGAGTGTATGAGACTGTAGGAGACTATGGGGGACTGTAGGAGAGTGTGGGAGAATGTATGAGAGTGTGGGAAAGTGTATGAGACAGTTGAAGACTGTAAAGGAGTTTGGGACACTGTGGGAGAGTGTATAAGACTGTGGGAGAGTGTGGGTGAGTGTCTGAGCATGTAGAAAAGTGTGGGAGACTGTAGAAGAGTGTGGGAGGCTGTGGTAGAATGTATGAGACTGTGGGAGACTGTATGAGCGTGTGGGAGACCGAAGGTGTGGAAAACTGTGGGAGAGTGTGGGAAACTGTGGGAGACTGTAGGAGAGTGTGGGAGAGTGTATGAGACTGTAGGAGACTTTGGGGGACCGTGGGAGAATGTATAAGACTATGGAAGAGTGTGGGCGAGTGTTTGAGACTGTAGGAAAGTGTGGGAGACTGTGGGACACTATGAGAATGTGGGAGACTATGGGAGGCTGTGAGGGACTGTGGTAGAATGTATGAGAGTGTGGGAGACTATAGGAGAGTGTGGGAGACTGTATGAGAGTGTGGGAGACTGTGGGAGAGTGTATGAGACTGTGGGAGACTGTAGAGGAGTGTGGGAGACTGTAGAGGAGTGTGGGAGACTAGAGGAGTGTGGGAGACTGTAGAGGAGCATGGGAGACTGTGGGAGAGTGTGGTAGAATGTGGGAGATTGTAGGACACTGCATGAAAATATGGGAGACTATGGGAGACTGTAGGAGAGTGTGGGAGACTAGAAAAGTGTGGGAGAGTGTGGGAGACTGTAGGAGAGTGTGGGAGAGTTTATGAGACTGTGGGAGAGTGTGGGAGACTAGGAAACTGGGATACTGTAGGACAATGTGGGAGATTGTGGGACATTGTATGAGACTGTAGAAGAGTGTATGAGACTGTGGGAGAGTGTATGAGACTGTGGGAGAGTGTAGAGGAGTGTGGCAGAGTGTGGTCGAGTGTGCGAGATTGTAGGACACTGCATGAGAATGTGGGAGACTATGGGAGACTGTAGGAGAGTGTGGGAGACTGTAGAAAAGTGTAGGAGAATACAGGAGGATGTGGGAGACTATTGGAGAATGTGGGAGACTGTGGGAGAATGTAGGAGACTGTGGGAGAGTGTAGGAGATTGTGGGACACTATGAGAATGTAGGAGAGTGTATGAGACTGTGGGAGAGTGTAGAGGAGTGTGGGAGACTATGGGAGACTGTAGGAGAGTGTGGGAGACTGTAGAAGAGTGTATGAGACTGGGAGAGTGTATGAGACTGTGGGAGAGTGTAGAGGAGTGTGGGAGACTATGGGAGACTGTAGGAGAGTGTGGGAGACTGTAGAAGAGTGTATAAGACTGGAAGAGTGTATGAGACTGTGGGAGACTATGGGGGACTGTAGGAGACTGGGAGAGTGTGGGAGAATGTATGAGACTGTGGGAGAGTGTGGTAGAGTGTATGAGTGTATGAGACTGTGGGAGTCTGTAGGAGAGTGTGGGAGACTGTAGGAGACTGTAGAGAGTGTGGGAGACTGAGAGAGACTATAGGAGAGTGTGGGAGATTGTGGGACAACTATGAGAATATGGGAGACTATGGGAGACTGTAGGAGAGTGTGGGAGAGTGTGGAAGAGTATTGGAGAGTGTAGATATGTGGAGAAAGTGAGAGAGTGAGAACAAGGCTCCAAGCCAAGAAAGAGCGTCTGAAAATCACAAATGACGAGTCCAGACTTCCTGCCAAATCAGGCGACTGTGAAATCATGTTCGGAACTCTCCGTTGATATAAAAGAAACTGGAGCTTCCACAGACACACACACACACACACACACACACATACACACACACATAAAAACACACACACACACACACGAAACACTTCTTTTATAATAGACTTTTATTTTATAATAGACTTCTTAGTCCTCTCCTGCATCTCCAACACACACGTACTTTAAAAATGTCGTGTGATTTATTTTGTAATTTTAAGCTGCGCTCATCATTATGAGCTCAGAGCCAAGTTCTAAATAAAACACACGCGCACACACACACACACACACACACACACACACACACACACACACACACACACATCACACAGTGAACACACGCACACATCCTCCCTGCCCTTAAAAAAAAAAATAAATAAATATAAGAGACATTACCCAATTTCAGAGCTCCATTGTTTATAGTGGGACATAAGTTATATTCCTGTCAGCTGTGCAGGATTGGAAAAAGGGACAGTCTCCTGTAGTCCCCATCGCTACCATGGCGAGTCCCTCCCATCGCCTTGGGCCTGGCCCCGCCCCCGCCCCTCACGCCACAGTAACAAGCACGGCTCCCACAGTGGGTGTGGAGATTGCGGACAACACAGGGTTAACACGCTAGCGTGCCGCATTCCTGCCGTGAGGGTTTATGGAGACGTGTCTTGGATGCCCTTAAGCGTGGCTGACGCACACAGGATCACAGCCAGGTGGTGAGACACACTGAGCTGTAGGGGTTAATATATATCAGGCTCCTGGGGTCACTGTGAAAATAAACAGTGAAGGAACACGGTGGGACCACCGCTCCAATTTTCGTCCCACCCAAACAACCGCTGCACCAGTGCCAGAGGGAAGAGAGAGAGAAAGAGGGATGGTAGAGAGGAGAGCAGGGGAGATGTAGGGAATGCGTGAAGGCACCGAGAGCTCCGCGTTGCAGTTGGGACGCACCCCCCCCCCCCAGCTCGGGCCAGCTGGATTGGGTTCGTCACTGAGCTCATCTGAGAACAGACACAGGGACGAACACGGAAACCTGCGGGGCTGTGGGCCCGCCACCCACAACCATACCCGCACATACGGGAAACGAAGACGATTGCCATGGAAACACGGGCCAAGACATGCAAGCCCTGCGCTCGCTCCGGAGTGACCGATGTGGTGTGTGGTGACCGAGCCGTGTGACTGACTCGTGCGGAAGAGAAGGTGTCAGTGTGGCTGGCTGGCGGGGCGATGATGTGTGTTAGAGGTGACCAAACCCCCCCCTAGCGCAGGCCCAGGTGAGTCAGTCAGGAGACTACTTACTAACAACTGACCTGAAGTCAGTCCCAGTGAGAGTCTCAGCCAGTTAACCTGGCTTCTACTGTTTAATAAAGGAAATCAGTATCAAGTGTGTCCAGGTGCTGAAAGTCTATAATAAGGTATAGAAAGGGTTAAAGGGGGTGTGGCTTAAGCTAAGTCACATTGAAGGGGCTAAGAGTGCACTAATTGGATGGAGGTGGGGTAATAGGGTATAGGAAGGGCTACATGTTGATTAAGCACAGATAGGGTTAAATACGTAGGAGCAGAGGGTTAATGAGGTGGAGAAGGCTGATCTGGGTGCAGGAGTTCCATCAGAAAAGACTGCGTGTTCTGCTCACTACAAAATGTTGC
>NC_137518.1:12527500-12542500 GCF_041902795.1 Electrophorus electricus | reverse complement strand
TTGAATCCCAACCAGTGGGGTCCTGTAGGTAAAGTCCTTAACTCACACACATGAGAGTCATTCTGACTTGGTTGTTGCCTGGGTGAACCAGGTCTGTGTCAGGTGATGTTTACCTGAACCCACATACATACAGCATTCTGGAAGTGTCAGTACTGGCTGAGCTTTGGTATGTAGATACTTTAAAACTAAGGGTGTATTAGCCTGACTTCTACCACTCAGTAGAATAAGACACTTTTACAGTTGTGATCAGACTATATATTGTTTCGCTCTGTTACCTTGTGGTTAAATCTTGTGCGTCTCCTAATATGTAATTAAGTTCGCTAGCTATGTCTAAGGAGGCAGGAGAGACACTAAAAAAATCAGCATAATGGACTGAAATTTCAAGCACTTTTTAAGTGGTTTGTTTTGTTACAAACAAACGTGTTTTTACATGTGTTTATGATGCAGGTCACAGGCTGTGTGTGAGTGTGGGGTGTGAATCAGAGAGACAGATCAGTTACGACGATCTGATCATTTGTCAGTGCACCATTTAAAACATCAAGACTTCTCTTAGCACCTTTGGTGTCTAACACACTCAAGATCTGCTCTTCAGAAATACTGTTGATTTAATCCCATCACCCCCAACATTGAAATTAAATCTAATCCCTTGCATTAATGCATCCACAAGCGACCAGATTGCAGTTTCTTTCATCTCTACGAGTCACCTGGGAACCAGCTCCTGACTCTCCCATGCCTGGATGGTGTGATCGCCTGCCTTTCGGGAACATTGACGGACTGCGGGAATAAGTTCCCTCTTCCGTGTGGATGATAACAGTTGAGGGACTGTGAAGCTCCATCTCAACATTGCTTGGCGTCGTGATCAGAATCATTTTAATCCTGAGCGTCTGCTTGGTATTTATATAGATTATATCACTGCAGAGTGCATATCTCATACACATTAAAGATATCACAACCAGCGCAGTGCTGTACTATAGACGTTTAGCAGAAGTAGAAAATCAATTACTTCAATACTTCACATCCCGGAAGAACATCTGCATGTGCAGTATCTGTAAAGGCCCTTGGACACCAGGGAAACATTAGACAAGAGCACACGATACTACACAGGTTGGAATGCCGCTGTAAAACTGCAGTTTATCTGTTCATCTCACTTCATCTGTCCTGTCAACTATGTTTGGAAAAGAACTCCAATTATACAGCTTTGTACCAAGACTAGATTGCATTAACCTGAATCCTCTTTCTGTTGTTACGGTATAAACGAACGATCCACATGTTCACACATCCATTTACGCCGTCGGTTCAAGACTCAAGGGACGATGGTTGTAGCATAGGAACCGTATATCATTGGACGCCATGGCGATTCCTGTTGAATTATTTCTAGAGTGGGAGTGTTTCTAGACCACCGAGAATAACCAGATCTAAGTCTAGATCTCACAAATGCATTATACATGTCCACCCACGATAGAAGATTAGAGCTGAAAAGCCTTACAGGAAGAACATTTCCCCATGAGCCAATTCCCTTTGATAGTTACACACGGTCCATAAAACCCACCTGCTTTTCACTGTAACTCAAACGGAAGCCCACTCAGCCAGAGTTGTCTTACCAACCTCCGAGCCAGTTAGCTTGGTGAGCGAGGAAACCTCGGGGGGTTCGGGGAGTCACTCCGCACCACAGCCAGCCCTGGAGTAGGCTGTGTTAACAACCAGGAAACCAGACCATCCCTTCCTTCCACCATTCACCTGATTTGCGTTTGGAAAGGCTGTGGGTATCCGCCTCATCTCAGGCACGCCGGATGTAATCTGAGCAGAACGAGAGACAGGACTGGTGGTCGTGTGGGCTGGGACCTGGTCTGCATTCCAGGGTTTAGTCAGTACAGTCACACTGGGTTAAATGACGTTCCGGATTTGGCTGTCAGGGGCTGTGGGGAAGGGATCCCTGTGACTCTCCTGGCCCCCGTTCAGAAGGAGCCTTACTGCGCATGGGTGTAAATATGGGTTATGTCACCTCTGTGACAGCTCTCAGAATGAGCTGTCCAAACATAATGAGGATATGGATCAGAATTTGATTTAAACGTGCCGTAGAATGGAAAACTATATTTACCTTGACACAGCTGAACAAGGACATGCGGACTGACACGCTGCGAACGTCAAACTCGGTCGTCTTCTCCTTCAAATGTAAATCTGGCAAAACAGGGTCGGAAAATGGACAGACTCCAAAAATCCTAAAGCGTTATGAAACAGTCTTGACTGATTAATATTTACGGCCTTGGGAATTTGCATGCACCAGTGCATGTCCTATCCCAAGCAATATTACCATGAACCTGCACAGCCAAAACCTCAACAGTTCTGCTGGCATTGTCAAGAATAATGCACTGACACCGTAGACCCGGACAGGACCGATGCTCATATTTCAGTTTCTCAGACCTTAGACGATATCGACATGGCTTCAGTGTTTGACACTGAGGGGCAGTCGCAACTTTAATGGTGTCACAGTGCACTCTGTTAAGGAGCCCGCTAGCCACCTAGCTGTGTGGTTTCTCTTGTTTCTGACAGTTGAAGCCAGGTCATCTTCCACTGAGTGTTTAATAGTTGGCTAACAAGTTTCATTTACTTTGAGAAGCTGTCGAAATTAATAGCAACTAGCTGGCTAGTACGGGTATTGTTAACTACTAGCAAACTCTGAGTAGCTAACGCTAGCTAACTAAATAGTTTATTTACAGAGGTTCATTTCACTGCCTGCGTCCCATTCAAAGAAATGGCCTGTGCTGTCATGTAAATCTGCACTATAAGATGCATCTTTCTAAGTAAATTTCTAATGTATTTTTCATCAACAAGACACAACAGTAGCTAACTAGTTCAGTTGCTTAGAAATATCCTATTTAGGCCTATAGCTAGCTAATGTTAGCTTCTCTACCACTGATGTGGAAATGATTTGAAAAGACGTGTAGTCAGTCGGTTTTGTTTAAGAACCTTAATATCCTCCAGTGCAGGCTCACACATATACAGTCAGATGCATAAATAAAGTAGCGATTGATTTGACTTAATGATTCTGTGGGAGTCATCGCTTTTGCCGTGCTGTAAACCGGCCAATCAGAGCAAAGCTCATCAATTACTCATGAGCCCACCAGGGTTGTAAAAGAAACAGAAAACAGCTTGTCCCAATCACAGTGTTGTAAATAGGTGTGAAAAACCACAGCTGGGGATGTTTTGACTCAACCCAAGTCACACACCTTCTATATAAACCTCACAATAATTTAAAAATATTCAATAAATTCCAGGGCACCTTTTATGTAGCCATTATTGATCAATAAAAATATGATTATCTGATTATTATCTATGAGTTTGGGATGTGTATTCTTGGCAGTGTAAAGGACAGATTTAGATTGCTGTTAACAGCACTGGTGAGTCTCTCCTTGGGCGTTAACATAGTAATAGTGATGTGCGTGTTAATGTGCGTCTTTCACGGCTGATGGCTGATAAGAGTGTCTGAGTGTGTGTGCACTGCCCCACACGCAGCGCACTGTAAGTAACATCTCTCTTCTGTTTGAGCAAAGAGCTTACGGCTCTCTTTAGCAGTGCTCTGTTTCCATATGTTCACTTTTAAAACAAGCGTCCGCACAGCGGAAAAAACTAAGACACATCGATCAGTGAGCTGTGGATTCTCACCACTCCTCATTCATCTTTAGGGGACACACACACACACACAAAGACATACAGACACACACACACACACACACACACACACACACACACACACACATATACACACACACACACACACACACACACAGGCACACTCTTAACAGATCTGAACTAGGGTATCATGTGCTGTTTGGCCTGTGTGAATGGGAAACCAATGAGGTTTGCATTGATGTAGGACTTACCAGACCAGATACTGAACAGAGAGGATGTGCTAACAGAGGTAAACAGATTAAATTATGGTGTATTAAAGAGGAGGATGGAGAGGGATTTACAAATGAGAAAAAGAAAGATGAGGAGAGAGAGAGAGAGAGAGAGAAAGAGAAAGATGCTCTATTGTACATCAATCTGTGGGTAAAACCACAGTCCTTACGGGCCCCTCTGGTCTACTTTAGAAACATTAAGCCAGGGAACCTGTTTAAATTCAGACAAATGGCCTTTTTAAAGCAGCATTCTCCACCCAGTACTCCACCGAGTACTCCACCCAGTCTCTGAGGGATTCCTCCCAATACTCCACCCAGTCTCTGAGGAACTCCTCCAAATACTCCACCCAGTCTCTGAGGAACTCCTCCAAATACTCCACCCAGTCTCTGAGGAACTCCTCCCAATACTCCACCCAGTCTCTGAGGAACTCCTCCAAATACTCCACCCAGTCTCTGAGGAACTCCTCCAAATACTCCACCCAGTCTCTGAGGAACTCCTCCAAATACTCCACCTAGTCTCTGAGGGACTCCTCCCAATACTCCACCCAGTCTCTGAGGGACTCCTCCCAGTACTCCACCCAGTCTCTGAGGAACTCCTCCAAATACTCCACCTAGTCTCTGAGGGACTCCTCCCAATACTCCACCCAGTCTCTGAGGGACTCCTCCCAGTACTCCACCCAGTCTCTGAGGAACTCCTCCCAATACTCCACCCAGTCTCTGAGGGACTCCTCCCAATACTCCACCCAGTCTCTGAGGAACTCCTCCCAATACTCCACCCAGTCTCTGAGGGACTCCTCCCAGTACTCCACCCAGTCTCTGAGGAACTCCTCCCAATACTCCACCCAGTCTCTGAGGGACTCCTCCCAATACTCCACCCAGTCTCTGAGGAACTCCTCCCAATACTCCACCCAGTCTCTGAGGGACTCCTCCCAGTACTCCACCCAGTCTCTGAGGAACTCCTCCAAATACTCCACCTAGTCTCTGAGGAACTCCTCCCAATACTCCACCCAGTCTCTGAGAAACTCCTCCCAATACTCCACCCAGTCTCTGAGGAACTCCTCCAAATACTCCACCCAGTCTCTGAGGGACTCCTCCCAGTACTCCACCCAGTCTCTGAGGGACTCCTCCCAATACTCCACCCAGTCTCTGAGGGACTCCTCCCAGTACTCCACCCAGTCTCTGAGGAACTCCTCCCAATACTCCACCCAGTCTCTGAGGGACTCCTCCAAGTACTCCAACCAGTTTAGGCAGGAAGCACACGACCATGCGGCCAGAGAAACCACCGGAGCAAGATTGTTTACAGCAGACTAAATCGTCACACTGGCATGTGTTCTCTGAGACTGACTACGGTGGAACAGTTCCCGCCGCTCTCCGGAGTATCCAACTGGAATGCTGATAGGTGGTTATCGGAAGCTCCAGAAAACCTGTTTGGGTAGCTCATTTTTTAAGGCAGCTCAGAGGATCGATTCTGGATCTGGTTTAAGAGGTCAGGTTTCCTGAGTGTTCCCCTGGTGCTCCTGTTGACACGCAAACCGGTGTCCTTCAGATAGGCACATTGGTCTCTCTATCAAACACACACACACAACGAGATATACACTTACATTTACATTTACGGCATTTACCAGACGCTCTTATCCAGAGCGACTTACAAAAGTGCTTTGTCATTTACTCATAGAATATATCTAAGTACAGTACAGTAGGTTAGAATCAAACATACCAATGAACTAGAATACTGTAGAATACAGGGATGAATGAACTAGAATACTGTAGAATACAGGGATGAATGAACTAGAATACTGTAGAATACAGGGATGAATGCTGATACCTAGAAGTACAAATACATACGGTCTCTCTTAAACAATGATAAGTGCTATACTTGTGTTTTCTTGTCCCTGCCAGTCTATATGTATGCATAGAGACATGACTGTTTATTTAATCACACAGTTACATACATCTCTGTTCTCTTTCACACACATTCTCTCTCTCTCTCTCTCTCTCTCTCTCTCTCTCTCTCTCTCTCTCTCTCTCTCTCTCTCTCTCTCTCTCTCTCTCTCTCTCTCTCTCTCTCTCTCTCTCTCTCTCTCTCTCTCTCTCTCCAGACACACACACCTCCCTCACACAGTGTTCTGTGAACTGGAAGTGTCAAGCACTGCTGCTAAAGTTGCCCCCAACCCAGTAAGGATGAAATACTGGATAGTGTTAGTGAACCTGATAGTCACGTTAACCTGATACAGCCACTTTAACCTGATACAGTCACGTTAACCTGGTATAGTCACGTTAACCTGGTACAGTCACATTAACCTGATACAGCCACTTTAACCTGATACAGTCACTTTAACCTAATACAGTCACGTTAACCCGATACAGTCACGTTAACCTAGTTCAGTCACATTAACCTGATACAGTCACGTTAACCTGGTACAGTCACGTTAACCAGATACAGTCACGTTAACCTGGTTCAGTCACGTTAACCTGATACAGTCACGTTAACCTGATACAGCCACTTTAACCTGATACAGTCACTTTAACCTAATACAGTCACGTTAACCAGATACAGTCACGTTAACCTGGTTCAGTCACATTAACCTGATACAGCCATTTTAACCAGATACAGTCACTTTAACCTGATACAGTCACGTTAACCTGATACAACCACGTTAACCTGATACAGTCACGTTAACCTGATACAGTCACATTAACCTGGTACAGTCACGTTAACCAGATACAGTCACTTTAACCTGATACAGTCACATTAACCTGGTACAGCCACGTTAACCTGATACAGTCACGTTAACCTGATACAGTCACGTTAACCAGATACAGTCACGTTAACCTGGTTCAGTCACATTAACCTGATACAGTCACGTTAACCTGATACAACCACGTTAACCTGATACAGTCACGTTAACCTGATACAGTCACATTAACCTGGTACAGTCACGTTAACCAGGTACAGTCACGTTAACCAGATACAGTCACGTTAACCTGATACAACCACGTTAACCTGATACAGTCACTTTAACCTGATACAACCACGTTAACCTGATACAGTCACTTTAACCTGATACAGTCACATTAACCTGATACAACCACGTTAACCTAGTACAGTCATGTTAACTTGGTACAGCCACGTTAACCAGATACAGCCACGTTAACCTGGTTCAGTCACATTAACCTGATACAGTCACTTTAACCTGATACAGTCACGTTAACCTGATACAACCACGTTAACCTGATACAGTCACTTTAACCTGATACAGTCACGTTAACCTGATACAGTCACATTAACCTGGTACAGTCACGTTAACCAGATACAGTTACGTTAACCTGATACAGTCACATTAACCTGATACAGTCACGTTAACCTGGTACAGTCACGTTAACCAGATACAGTCACGTTAACCTGATACAGGCACGTTAACCTGGTTCACTCACGTTAACCTGATACAGTCACGTTAACCTGGTACAGTCACGTTAACCAGATACAGTCACGTTAACCTGATACAGGCACGTTAACCTGATACAGTCACGTTAACCTGATACAGTCACATTAACCTGGTAGTCACGTTAACCAGATACAGTCACGTTAACCAGATACAGTCACGTTAACCTGATACAGGCACGTTAACCTGGTTCACTCACGTTAACCTGATACAGTCACGTTAACCTGGTACAGTCACGTTAACCAGATACAGTCACGTTAACCTGATACAGGCACGTTAACCTGATACAGTCACGTTAACCTGATACAGTCACATTAACCTGGTAGTCACGTTAACCAGATACAGTCACGTTAACCTGATACAGTCACATTAACCAGATACAGTCACGTTAACCTGGTTCACTCACGTTAACCTGGTTCACTCACGTTAACCTGTATAGTCACGTTTTCCTGTATCTCTCAGTTTCACAGTTTCACTCTTTTCTTTCTGTCCTGAATTACTTGACCTGCTCGCGTTTCTGTACCTGTTCTGTTTGTCTTTCTTCCCTGTTCCATGCCTGTGTGCGAACTGCACACACACTCTCATGTGCGACACACTCTAAGATCAACAAACTGCGAATGGACCTTCGATATATTTTGGCATTTATAGTTTGACCCTTCACACGCGAGCCCAAAATGGCAGGGCGACGTTGGCTGGTCCGCGGCGTGGCGGGCGAGAGAAGGGCTCTCTGTTCCACCGTTCCACTCTCCTCCTGCTGCTGTCTTCCCAGAGGCCACC
This sequence comes from Electrophorus electricus, assembly GCF_041902795.1. Taxonomy (NCBI): domain Eukaryota; kingdom Metazoa; phylum Chordata; class Actinopteri; order Gymnotiformes; family Gymnotidae; genus Electrophorus; species Electrophorus electricus. Next base: position 12,534,381 of record NC_137518.1, on the reverse strand, counting down.
GAGCGCATTAACATGCAGATGACGGCCAGCCAGCAGCGGCCTGACCTGCAGCTCGCTGTTCAATGGGTCCCTTTCAATTAGCGGGCGGCGGGCCGGCGGGCGCGCAGACAGAGCTAATGGGAGACCGGCGAGGAAGGCAGCGATTGGACCGCTTGTCCGCCCGCCTCTGCCACAGGTGCGTAACATCGCGGAGGACGGGGGGAGCTCCGCGGCCACGGCCGGCTCCATTAGGGACGCGGCTGGCGCCTCCGCACGTGCGGGGCGGGGGGTGGGGTGGGGTGGGGTGGGGTGGGGGGTTCGCTCCCATTACAGCAATTAACTGGCATTAGCAGCACAAAAGAGGCGGGGCATATTACTGTGACATGAGACCCTCATCGTTATCATCACAAAGCACAGAGTGGCACTAAACCCGACCTTCGCTTTCAGAACGCAGAAAACGTTTGCTGCTCTCTCTCTGTGTCTCTCTCGCGCTCTCTCTGAATGAAGGGTGCGAGGGTGTGATATATATCTCTCTCACTCTTTATCTTTTTCAGTGTCACAAAATGGCGGAAATGGTTTGCAATGACTGAAGGGCGAAGCTGTCTGGAGGGCTTATTCATTCGCAACAGTAAATGGCGCTTCGACGCTGGGAGGGTGGAGAGGTGGAGAGAGAATGAGAGAGGTGGAGAGAGAGAGAGGACAGGGCTAGTGTGGGGTCTGGAGCCCAGGTGCGCAGTCCTCTGTTGAGGAAATTGAGCAAACAAAGGATAAGTGAGATAGCAGGATGTCACACAGCAGGGCCAGTCACTCTAAACACCCTTCCCCATTACCCCTCACACATAAACACACACACACACACACACACACACACACACACACAACACACTCTGGGTTGCCCCTCACAACTGCCCCTCACAACTCACAACAAAAAACCCCCACAGCAAACACACTTGGCCTTGTTTGACAAACAAGCACACATGAGCACCTCTACATAAAGCTACTGATTTTTCTCTCAGACACACACACACACACACACACACACACACACACACAACACCATTTGCTGGCACTTCTCGCAACACCAAACAACACACTAAGCACATGTCCAGAGCATAAGCTAGAAAACATCTCCATCTCTCTCTCTCTCTGCTCTGTCTCTGTCCTGTATCTCATGTTCTCAGATCGTCTCTCTCCGGCTTCTCTTGGCTTCCGCTGGCCTGTTAGATCTCAGTTTGGTTTTGTGTGGAATTTGCCTTCTCTCTGTCCATTTGTCTCTCCTACTCTGCCTCGCCTGCAAAACGTCAGGGGGTTTATGGGTGGGATGCCACGGCCCAACTCTGCAAAGTGCACACAAAATGTGGCGAGAGAAGCAGAGATGGAGAGAGATAAAGAGCCAAAACAGGAGAGACAGGCCCCTGGGTGGTCTTCATGTCTGCTGAGGGGCGCAGGCCCACTCAGTGACCGCGGCAGGCTCCAGCTGCATGTCTCTTCCCATCAGGAGGCACTCTCAGTTGGGGGTGGTGGGCTGGAGGACTCCTGGTGGAGGGCGAACGCTCCATGAGAGAGCCATGTTAAAGCGCCGGAGGGAGGTGGGGTCATGGGGAGGTGAGGCGGAGTCATGCGTAGGTGAGGCGGAGCTTATGTAAGACCATTAAAGTGCTGCATCTGGATCAAGCATGCATGCAATAACCTTTTGTTTTAGTGAGCAAGGGAGACAGGAGATACATCAGCTGTACTGTGTGTGTACATAGGAGTGTGTGTGTGTGTGTGTGTATGTGTGTGTGTGGAAATAGAAGATGAAATCCGAGTGATGGAAATAGAAGATACTGCTCACTCCCTCACTGTGTGTATTTATTTAAGCAGAGTGAAAGTGTACCTGTATGTGTGTGTGTGTGTGTGTGTGTGTGTGTGTGTGTGTGTGTGGTTGAGCTGTAGAAATGCCCCACACTCCTTCCCTTTGAACTCCTCATCTGCATACACACACTGCGTGTTGAATATGCACCAATGAGCAGCTCAGTATGGGGGCACCAATTTGGGACTGCAATTTCGTCATATCTTCTTTTGAGTTTGGCATTAAGAAATACACTCCTCTACTCTGTGTGTATACAGTGTGTGTGTGTGTGTGTGTGTGTGTGTCTGTCCAGTGTGGCACCATGTATAGATGGCAGGGACAGTGATCAGATCTACAAGCACGCCATGCCGGTTCCAATGAGTCCAACCTGCTGACACTTACTGTTCACCTTATAAGTATATGCATCATATAATATGTCAGCTGGTAATAACTGATAGAAAATCGACTGTAAGGTCGACAACCACAGGACACTGTGGGCACGTTTAAAGCCACTTTCCTGGCAGTGGAAATTGCGTCAGTGGAAACCCGCAGAGCTCCTCTTCAAAATGTGGCTCAATACGGCAAAACTGAAAGGCGAAAAACTGGCAGAAAACTTAAAAAAAAACACCTTTTTTTCTTTCTTTTTTTCACTATAACTTCCACAATTCCAGGAGAGCTATTTTGTGTCTCCACAGTGCGGCTGGCTGTCAGCGGCGGCGTGAGAGTGTTTCAGCAGTGGAGATAGTTCCGGATACTTCTGTGTCACGCTTTCCTCTCGGCAAAGCTCATCTGCCCTGTGGAATGTTGGGCGTTTCATAAACCCACTGTACCGTCCTTCATTAAACCAGCCTGTGAGTCCTGGCCAGACAGGAGGGCCCTGTGTCATCATCGGATATCTATGAGTCTGTGTGTGCGTGCGTGTGTGTGTGTGTGTGTGTGCGTGCGAGTGTTTGTGTGTGCGCAACTATCTCTCCAGACGATGACCTTTCCTATACAAAAACAGGAGCAGGAGGAGTCAGTGTGGGGGCGGGGCTTAGGAGTACAGATTTAATAATGCCAAACCCTATCAGGCTCCGCGTGCCTCGACGCCGTCCAGCACTGCAGTGGATTTCCCGGGACTTGAGGGCAGCTTGAGACACACACTGGCGCGGACGTCGTAAAACAGCCCGTCTGTCTCCGTGCTGAGAAATTCCTTCAGTGCTTCTCTTCAGCCCGGTGATGAAACCCAAATCGCTGTGGGATTGATCACCAAGCTACAACAGGTCAGTGTACCACGGGATCCCAACTCAGGATCCCAGGCCACAGCAGACAGCTGGGTTAGGCTCCAGTACGCTAGATTAGCAGGAAGCTGCTGTCCACCAGACCTCTGTCTCTGGGCCCAGGGAGAGTCCGTGCTGGTCAGGGCAGCTCCTTGGTTTGAGGGTCACTTGGCTCTGGCTCCTGCAGCTTGGTGTTCACTTCTGCGTTAATGAGTTGAATATCAGGGCCTGAAGAGGTGGCTGTCAGGGTCTACACAGATTCACCAGTCACGACATTACCCATGTAGGTGTGTGTGTGTGTGCGCGGGTGGTTTGACTAGTGAATGACAGAGCAATAAATTATAGAGCACTTAGTCTCATGTTGTGCTGTGAGTGTGTATGCATCTGTGTGTGTGTGTGTGTGTGTGTGTGGGTGGGAGAGTGATTTAGATAAGCCAGTGTAAATCACCCTCATTACCGCTACTGTGTTTGAGGTGCATGTCGGTCGCGCTGTGGAGGGGAAGGAACGTGTTCTGCCAAGAGGTACTTAAGCACACACACAGGTCATGCGTGGGTTCAGTGAATTTCTGCACGCGCATACACACACACACACACACACACAATACAAACATCTTTATCCTACCCTGCATCCCCTTAGCTAATTAAGTCCATTACACCCTTTGCTGACACATTCGTGCTATTTTTACAAAGCTCCAGTATTACTGTAAGGCACAGTAGACGGATCACTAACCATGCAACACACTGAGCACTGTGGGGACATGTATGTTTGTTTGTTTGTTTGTTTGTTTGTTTGTCTTAGAACTTCCATCACTACCTGCCTCCACTGGCGACGTCAGATGCCTCACCCTCCATCCTGCACACGGCACTCCGAGGCCACGGGACGCGAGAACCGGCCCCGAGTCTGTGAACCCCGGATGTCCCGAGTCAGCTTGAAGTAGTCCTATGCCCCTCCCACACCACCTGTCTACCCACCCAAATCGATTCTAATCTGTGATAATCACCCCCCTCCATGATGAGTCAAATCTGATTCTTTTTGAGGTTACCACATATTACCTGGCAGAAGAATGAAAGAAATTGATTTTATTCTCTCTGGATGAAATGGCAAAAGTGGAGTATCTTGAAGTTTCTCTTGCTAATGTGATGTTTAATAAAGGGGTCTCCTGTTCCCTGAAGGTCCTCCGCTAAAGGTCCTGAAGCTCCACAGACTAGCGCTGAAGGCCCTGAAGCTCCACAGACTAGCGCTGAAGGTCCTGAAGCTCCACAGACTAGCGCTGAAGGCCCTGAAGCTCCACAGACTAGCGCTGAAGGTCCTGAAGCTCCACAGACTAGCGCTGAAGGTCCTGAAGCTCTACAGACCAGCACTGAAGGTCCTGAAGCTCCACAGACTAGCACTGAAGGTCCTGAAGCTCCACAGACTAGCACTGAAGGTCCTGAAGCTCCACAGACTAGCATTGAAGGTCCTGAAGCTCCACAGACTAGCGCTGAAGGTCCTGAAGCTCCACAGACCAGCACTGAAGGTCCTGAAGCTCCACAGACTAGCGCTGAAGGTCCTCTGTCCACTGCTCATGCCATCTGAGGTGTGATATGACATAGCATAACATCACTTTGCTCTTGAATACACTGTAGTGACATTATGATCCTTCATTGCCTCCACAAGCTTTAAATTAGGGGAGATCGTTGTTTTGGATCGTGTTTACTCTCATTCATATTTCCTTAACGAGAAGATAGGCCAATTACGATGCAGCAAGACTAGTGAGCATCAAAATATGATTTATGACGCATTAAGCCTGAGCAACACATTAATATTTCATGGGTCTTACTACCCCAACAGATACTGGGAAGAATTCAGAAAACACTTTCATATAGAGCAATATGTACATGTAAACACACATACACACACATACACACACACACACACACACACACACACACACACACACACACACACACACACATATAGCTCCCCGTATTGGCTCAGTCCCTGCTGAATAAACACAAACAAACACACATATATGGACACAAACCAACACTCATTCTGGGCCACTGGATAATGAGCCCTGCATTTAAGCACTGTTGTTGGACTTGGACTAACTAAAAAAGGGTGATTTATTGCTTTATCTTATTGGTTTCTCCTGCTGCAAACGCTGGGTCCGCAGCATAAGGCCAGAATCTCCATCCACACCACATCCACTGGGGAGTGTCACACGCGTTTGTTACATGAGACCAAGGCCAAAGTAACACTATCGGGATGAGGGGTCACCCGTGCATGATCAGAGACAACAAAGAATGTAGGGTGTATGGACAGAGCAGTAGGGTTTAGGGTGGTGATGTAGGGACAGTACAGTAGGGTTTAGGGTGGTGATGTAGGGACAGTACAGTAGGGTTTAGGGTGGTGATGTAGGGACAGTACAGTAGGGTTTAGGGTGGTGATGTAGGGACAGTACAGTAGGGTTTAGGGTGGTGATGTAGGGACAGTACAGTAGGGTTTAGGGTGGTGATGTAGGGACAGTACAGTAGGGTTTAGGGTGGTGATGTAGGGACAGTACAGATAAGGAGCTGCCAGACTGAAGAGATTCTGCCGGTAGTCCAGCCAAGGTGAGCACCGTGGAGATGTGACAATTCTCTCTTTCCATTTTTCATTTTCATGAATAATGGAGATGGGGGTGCTGACCTTTCTGTCCACAGTTCTGCTCCACACGTGCCTCTCAGATCCTCACAGAAGACTCCTCAGACTCAATCATAATGCACTGTGATTCGCTCTCTCATCTCTGAAAATGCCAATATTTACCCAGGGGTGCCTCTTTATCCACTAAACACTGCTGACAGAGAACAAATTGATAAAATGGATAACTGTCACTATAACTTTATGTAAATATGAATATGAATATATATATATATATATATATATATATATATATATATATATATATATATATATATATATATATATATATATATATGTATGTATGTGCTTAACTACACTCACTAACACACACATACACACACACATGTGCACACACACACACACACACACCATCCCTGATCTGAAATGCTCAATAATTTTTTCTCAATTATTACAGGACTCTCCTTGTTTTACCTGATGTAATCATCTTCACAGATCACCTCAAAACAGTGACACTAGTGTGAAGACAGCTAAGCAAAACATCAGCACCATGGACAGAAACAATATGGCAACAGTGACCCTCTGTACACCGACAGCAACAAATGTGTCAGTACCTCAGTTCAGCACCATGGACAGCAATTGGGGGGGGCAGTTCGCTGTTTTAGAACCATGGACAACAATTGCCAGGCAATATACTGTCTCAGCGCCATGGACAGCAAACATCGGTCACTTTAGTGTTTCAGCACCATGGTCAGCAAACACAGGGCGCTGTATAGTTTTGGCACCGTGGACAGCGACCACCATGAAATATCACGTTTGAGTACCATGGACAGCAAATACCGGGCAGGACAACACTTCAGCACCGTTAGTACCGTGGACAGCAGGCATTTGGGATCTCTGTGGTTCACAACTATGGACAGAATAAGTTAGTCTCAAGATCATGACTTAAAACAAGACTGACTGACTGGCTGGCTGGTTGAATTGTTTTGGCCCAAAGCCTGGTGTTTCCAAAATGTTCTAAAGAATCTAGTTTTTGCTCACCATGATAACTAGATAATGGAAGATGGGCAATTCCTCTATGGTCATTAATATTGAGTAAGAAAAGTTTCATATGATTAAACTGACAAACAATCGGTTTAATCAGGTCACTGACAGCCTCAGGGGGGGTCTGCTCAAATACATACAGCTT
>NC_137518.1:12515000-12522500 GCF_041902795.1 Electrophorus electricus | reverse complement strand
AGTTTAGGTTCAGGGCTGGATTCATGCTCATATATTTCTCACGGCTTCTTTGCATAAATCCCAGCAACGCAGCGGCCTTTCCCAATCCCTGCCAAGCCCCTGCGGGAACCAGGTGGGAGGAAGTTCACAACCATGCTCCCCGGGTCCAGGTCAGAAATGGACCCTTTCGGTCTCACCGGGCCTTTGATCTACTCCTCCAGAAGCATGGACTTCACCTGGAGACGTGTTTGAGTACAGAAAACCAAACACACACGAAGCCCCCTCAGGACACTCCCAGCCAAACCAGACGCCCATAATGCAGGTTATTCACACACATGGTGTTCCAGCTCCGCACAGAAGATCTCATACCAAACTCCTGTGTGCGGTGACGGAGTGGAATAGAGCTGTCCAGCTGAAAGGACTTTGTGAACTGGACCTTCAAATATTTATTCATTGTTCCACAGATTCATATTTAATCCAACAGAATTCAGTGACGTGTAATGAGTGATCATTTGTCATCTTGTAATTTGAAAGTATTGAAAACGAATGGAGCCGTTCATTCAGATGCTAACTGCATAATTATTTATGGGAAATATTAGCTCTTTTTCCATGAACACTGAGAGGCTTTCTGTGACACCAACGCACATGCATATATTTCCTTACACACACACACACACACACACACACACACACACACACACACACACACACACACACACACACACACATCCATGAGAGTATGATTAAGCAGTAATAACTGCTAAATAACCAGCCCTTCTGCAGCCCACAAATACTTGTAACTAAATGTTTGATTCTTCATCATTGAATGTTTGATTCTTCATCACTAAATGTCTGATTCTTCATCACTGAATGATTCTTTGACAATTAATGTCTGATTCTTCATCACTGAATGATTCTCCAACAATAAATGTCTGATTCTTCATCACTAAATGTCTGATTCTTCATCATTGAGTGTCTGATTGTCCATCACTGAATGATTCTTCATCACTAAATGTCTGATTATTCATTGAATGTCTGATTCTTAATCACTGAATGATTCTTCATCATTAAATGTCTGAGTCTTCATCACTGAATGTCTAAAACATCATTGAATGTCTGGTTCTTCATTGAATGTCTGATTCTTTATCACTAAATGTCTGATTCTTCATTTTTTAATGTCTGATTCTTCATCACTGAATGATTCCTCATCCCTAGATGTCTGTTTCTTCATCACTGAATGTCTGATTCTTCATCACTGAATGTCTGATTCTTCATTACAGTGTCCAGCTGCTCTCAAACATCCACAAGCAGGAGAACAGAGGGTTCTCCCCAGGACAGGAGCATCTCCCCATGACAGAGGGTTCTCCCCAGCACAGGAGCATTTCCCCAGGACAGGAGCATCTCCCCAGGACAGAGGGTTCTCCCCAGGACAGGAGCGTCTCCCCAGGACAGAGGGTTCTCGCCAGGACAGGGGTTCTCCCCAGGACAGGAGCGTCTCCCCAGGACAGGGGTTCTCCCCAGCTCTCCCTTGGCTGCGTCCTCTCTGCAAGTCCTTGGTCCTGCTACAATCCCCACACATCACCATCTCACTGCCCTTCTATCGGCTCGTTAACGCCATACGCTATGATTTAGTGCTGCGTGTCTTTTTCACACGGCTACTAGCTGTGGAAGAGCTCCCCTCAGCCGCGCGGGGGCAAAGTGTCTCAGCTTTCGTCTCATAAAACACAGAAGAAGAACAAGACGTTGGGAAAAATGAAGTAATTAAATAAGACTTAGGAACATCTGGCCACGAAAACGCAACCTACCTGAAATGGTAATGTGAGCGGAGAGACAAGACAAGAAAACTGGAAAACGATCCGAGGAATGTCAGACGAACAACAGCTTCTGACAGATCAGGGAATATGGGAATCAACTTTATTACAGAAACTATAGGCTACACAATAATAAATAATGCAATTTGCTTACATATCAGAATCCGTCATCTGACATGGCTTTTCAGATGGCTTATAAATCTGTATGCAAGTGGGGATTTGGTGTGGCTAAGAAGTGCTGGGTGAGTGAGCTCTAGGCTACGTCTCTGACATACGGTTCCATGGCATGAAACTGGGCTAAATTCATTATCTAAGCAGCGCCGCTCAGGCCTCTGGGGACGAATATCACAAAGTAAGGGTTTAGCCGCTGTATTAAGCCAAATATTTCATACCTACAAGACAGGGAGAGAGCACAACGTAATACAGAACCTGCAATTCCTCCACAAACGTTTCTAACCAGGATCCAGAAGAGGTGTAGTCCTAACCTCCACTTAACATCCCCCAACATATTAACACTCCTCGCGTTTCTAGGTACGTCACTCGGTTGTTCAGATGTTCCCGGAGGCGTGGCTTAGCTGGATGGTGAGTTAAACCGAGACTCCACATTTCGCAGGAGTGTCCATCTTGTAGAATATGGTAGCAGACATTAGTTCTCTGTCCATGAAGTGCATTTGGCACACAAAAGGGAAACAAAGAGTGAACTCGGATGTGCACCTTTAAAAGTCCGTCCAGTGTGTGTGTGTGGGGGGGGGGGGGGGTGCTATTTAGGCAGTTGGAGGTTTAAAACGTTCACAGGGTTCCAGTGCAGGATGACTGGCTGGTGAGCAGCTCATGAGTCCTGCTGACAGCTTCTCATTCAGCTCCTCTCTGCTGTCATTACAAGCCCTCCCTGATCAAATAGAGACCATCTGTCCGCACTTTCACACACACACACACACACACACACACACACACACACACACACACACACACACACACACACACACACACACCTGCATGCCCTTCCACTGCCCAAATGCACACTAACTCACTCAACCTCTCTCTCGCTCTCTCTCTCTCTCTCTCACACACACACACACACACACACACACACACAATGCCAACAAGCAGACAGATGCAAATGACCCAGGAGATCATCTCTCCCCAAGACGATGATGGCTTCCTGTGTCTGGACAGGGCTGCATCTGCAAATAATGATGGATGGTGGTCATTTTTGTGGAGGGGGAGGACCTGATACAGCGCACCCCCTTCTGACCAATGGCCACAGCTTGCCTGCGTGTGGCCCCTCCCTCACCCCAGACGCTGTTGGTTCTGAATAGCAAATGGTGGCTCTAGTTTCCCTCAGAATGTGCTGTTCTGGAGTCGCCTGTCCCCCAGGCCGCGGGACATGTAACCGGAGAAAGACGTCGTCAGGCAGCGATTGAGTGCCGGGAGTATTTATCCTGGGCCTTTAGATAAACAGTGCGGAGTCACGTGATGGCGTGATACTGCCTGAGACAAACGCACGAGTTACATTTGACAAGCCAGGCTAGCAACGTGTGCTTCTGGTAACAGGTATGAGTCACTCACTGAATCAGTTCTTTTGTTAATAGGTGTGAGCCACTAGGTGAATCAGTTCTTTTGTTTACATGTGTGAGCTGGTAGATGAATCAATTCTTTTGATAACAGGCATGAGCCACTAGGTGAATCAGTTCTTTTGTTCACAGCCTTGAGCTCCTAGGTGAATCAGTTCACTGTACTTCCAGACTGAGGACGGTACTTCAGAGGTCAGTGACGGTCACTGTTCTCACTTACATACAGCGAGTCTTGAGTCGCTAACACCTACATCATCACACACCAGGCTGCAGTATCTGACCAGTAACACGTAAACTACACACCGCCATCGCAATACAATTAACCCTGTGCGATGTCACGTGGTGAAAATGGGCTGTTTCAAGCCAAATCATTTTCACATGTGGCATTTTGAGAATGCTGTGCTTCATTAAAGAAAGGCAGAATGCTAGCTTACAGCAAAAATACTTATTTACATATGACATATTTACATATTATACTCCCCTGCAATAACAATATGAGCTGCTGTGGACAGGCGCGACAGAAGCCCCTGTACTGCTGCTGCTCCCCGTGTTCCTGAGTGCCAGGCCGTTAGCCTGCTGCAGGATGGGATCATCTCTGAGAGGGGAAGAACCTTTCAACTGCTAAGTGTCATTTAAATCTCATCCATCGATTGCGAGCTGAAGTGGTTCACGGGCTAATTCCAGCATGGGGGTGATTCTTCACACGCCTGGAGGAGAGAGAGAGAGAGAGAGAGAGAGGGAGAGAGAGGGAGAGAGAGAGAGAGAGAGAGGGAGAGAGAGAGAAAGAGAGAGAGACGAGGGGAGATGACACGCACCTCACGCCGCTTCACTATCCCGAGACAATGGAGCGGTTCAATGTGATCCTAATGACGGCAGGTGATGGAATAGGTTCGGCGGAATGGCAGGGACAGCCACGGCACGGAAGGCATCTGATCGATTGCGACACGCTCCAGACGTGACGCGCTCTCTTCTAATGCCTCGCTGCGGTTACGGGGGAAAAAAGAAAGTTCTTTCTTTAAAAGTACTTTGTGATTGACTTTGGCAAGGTAATATTAAGGGATGCTTTTTCAAACTGCGCTGCAGTGCCTGGCGCATATTTCGGCATTTCTTGGTTTATTTATTTACTGCAGGTTCTGGTATCTGACCGGCGTCCGTGTCGTTGGACTGCCCATTTAGTGGCAGCGCTGTATGTGTGTGGCCAGCACTACCACGTGTGCCAGTTTAAGGGTCCCACATGCAGGACGTCTGGCATCACCTCTGCGCGTGACTGAAGATTAAATGACTCTGGAAACTTCAGCCTAAGGGCATAAAAATGCCATCAGCAGCTTCCAGATTCTCTATACTTCTCTCTCTCCCTCCCTCTCTCTCTCTCTCTCTCTCTCTCTCTCCCAATCTCCCCCCTCTCTCTCTCTCTCTCTCTATCTCTCTCTCTCCCTCCCTCTCTCTCTCTCTCCCCCTCTCCCGCCCTCTCTCTCTCCCAGTCTCCCCTTCTTTCTCCCTCTCCCTCTCTCTCCCTCCCTCCCTTCCTCCCTCTCTCTCTCCCTCTCTCTCTCCCTCTCTCTCTCCCTCTCTCTCTCCCTCTCTTACTTTTGGTTCCTCCTCCTCTCTCTGAAACACGATGTCACTGGAAGTGTCAGGCAGAGGCGCAAACCTGTCACACAACACAAATACCCACTCACACACACACACACACACACTCACACACACACACACACACACACACACTCACACACTCAAACACACACACACAAACATGCACCACACACATCAACTTAATGAGATCTCCTTTTCTACTGCACAAATTCTCTGCACCACCACACACACACACAAACAAACATACATGCACACACACACACACACACACACACACACACACACACACACACACACGTACACAAACACACACAACCTCCAACATCACCATAAACTGCCCTCTCTCTCTCTCTCTTTCCTGCAGCTTTTTGCCATTTCAGGGTACTAAGACACTGCACACCGCGAGCCTCTCATGTGCCTTCCAGACGGCGCCAAAACCACGTGAGGTGCGTCACGTCCAGTGGCTACAGAATGAAGAGTAGCGGATAAACAGCACAGGACAATAACGCCATTGTGATGTTGAAGAGGGTTGTGGGTACGGGCCGGGCCAGCCTGGATGGGCTGGAGGACGCTGGAGGATTCCAGAGATGAACGAGGATCCATTCTAACAACGAACCCTAGTGCTCTCGAATAAACAAAGAAAAGCAGGAAAAGGTTACGAGGTATTTAACTACCATGTTAGGAGTGAAGGCGTGACATACATTGTGAGAGACCAACCCAGCGGAGGTGACCCTGCATGTTGGCCTGATCCGCACACTTACCCACAATGCCACTCAGCAACAGCAGCAGAGCCCAAGACAGGAAGTTTTCATGTATATGTGTCTATGTTTATGTGTGTGTGTGTGTGTGTGTGTGTGTGCTGCTATAGCCCCACCAGCAGTGGGTGGAGCTGCTCCGCCCTCCTCCAACCACATCTGCTCCTAATGCGCTGTTATCTCTGCCTTAAAACCACCATGCCATCTCCCCCCTCCCTCTCTGACGCCTGCTGCAAACTCCCTTTCATCTCACTCCAAAATCGTAGTAATCACAAACTAACACAAACTGCCAGTAAATTCTGTGTTATCTGGGAGCGCTGCTCATCGCTGGCCTCGATACACAGAAGACTCTCACACACCATTTCTGAACAGACACAGTCAGAATCAGGTAACTAGGACAACGCTACGAGCAGGGCGGATGAGAAGGAACGCGTCAGTGAACTGTTTGTGAGGGAATGGTCACGCAGAGAGGAATCGATAAGGCCCTAGGGGTTGAACAATCACGTAAAGACCCATGCCTCCGCCTGCTTCACCTGTGATTAATGACAGCGCAACGCTCAACAGGAGAACATGGGGCTTTTACTGGTTTAAGAGGTCACATTACGGTGGGAACCAGTGAATGCCAGCATCCTCATCAGGCCACCTGAACTGGGTTCATAACTCAAGCCAGTCTGCACACATGGAATCATAAAGACTAAGGACTACTCAAAGTCAAGAGCTTGCCGAGAAAGGCCTGGGCCTAGTGGAACAGGAAGCAGGCGAACTCAAAATAAATCACACAGAGAACTGAGACGGGGGTAAATAAAGTGTGCAGTCATGAGGACTTTTATTTTGTTACCAAATGATGCATAAAATGAACAGTTTGGAGCTGTCAGGAGCCATATTCACAGAGTCTTGGGGCAGGAGAGCTCATCTAATGTGAAGCACCCCAGGGAACTGGCTAGTAACTCACTCACCCACTCACTCACTCACTCACTCACATTTAGAGAAAAAATTAAATTACTCACCAGGGGTGTTCTTAGTACTGAAATAGCTCATCAGTGACAACATGTATCCTTGACATGTTAGATACTTTTTGTTTATTAGGAGCGTGCCAGGAATCTGATCCCAGATCAGAATTTCTACTCTGAGCTGTTTCATAACTATTAGTCAGTGCCACCTGCCTGAATATAACCTTTTTGTTTGTTTGTTTTAGTTCAATGCAAGTAAGAGCAGGAGAATAAAAAACAAACAAACAAACAAAAAAACACAGAATCAATCTGTTTCTCTCTGAATCTCTATTTTTGCGGGCCGCCGAGCTGGCCGACCTACGAGAGGCATTTTGGCTCCATGCCTGACTGGCTGACTGAGTCCCGTCATCGAGTCCGACTATCCACATTTAAAGCGAGCCAACGGCGACCAGCGAGCGGCACATGCAAACCAGCTGGCGCGTGAGTCCATTTCGGACATGCACAGGAAGATGGGAGATTTCATGTGAGTGCACGTTCTTAGCTGAATGACGACAGTGCAGGAAGATGGCCGGGCGGCCTGCACACACCGGCAGCTCCGTGACTGCAGGCTGTATTTCTCTACCACCATGTCAACGTGCTCCATGCTTGGCTATGTGCGGAACATTAGTTGTGTTTTGACACAGCTGATGTTAGTCTACATCTTAGTGGTTTTGTGAGATTTAAATCAAGCCTACGCTGACTAGCTTTCACGTTTCTTCTTCTCTAAGAACATTTCATTCGGATCAACATAAGCACACCGAGACTCAAATATTTTTAGTTTTCTATGCAAAACCTCTTG
>NC_137518.1:12500000-12510000 GCF_041902795.1 Electrophorus electricus | reverse complement strand
CCATCACACAACACAGTGGCACCCAAACACTCCCACCCCACATTAACAGAATCCCCTGCAGCAGAGCAGATAACAACACGCGCTCGGAGAGGAGAAAATAAAACAAAAGCACACTTCTTCCGCGAAGCCCAGCTCGGCGTCTGCTCCAGCAGTGGGGTGCAGATTCCCGCCTGCCCCACGCCTCCTCCCCGAGTGCGAGACATCTGTGTCTGGCCTGCCTCTTGACCTTGGAAGGACTCGAGCCTGCTGTGGTGATCACACGCAAGAGACTGGGGGGGAGGTGTCACACAGGAGCATCAGTGCCTCCTTAAACACTGCCGTGGCAAAGCGCTAATACGGCAGTGCAGGCGTCCTGACCTTGACAAGAGTCCCGCACGCACTGGGCGTCCTGAAGATGCATGAGACTCACCTGCTGCTGGGAGGCGTGTGCAGCTAATGGGTAGGAGAACACTCGCGTGTGCAGTTAGAGGGTAGCAGAACAAAACCGTGTGCAGATAGATGGTAGGAGAACACAGGCGTATGCAGATAGAGGGTAGAACACAGGCTTGTGCAGATAGGGGGTAGGAGAACTGAATGTGTCTACATTTAATTACCCTAACCCTCACGTTACCCCAACCCATACGTTTCCCTAACCCTTGCGTTACCCTAACCCATACGTTACCCCAACCCTTGCGTTACCCTAACCCATGTTTCCCTAACCCTTGCATTACCCCAACCCATACACTACCCAAACCTTCACGTTACCCTAACCCTTTCGTTACTATATCCCTTGCGTTACCCCAACCCTTACATTACCCAATCCTTACGTTACCCCAACCCTTGCGTTACCCCAACCCTTATGTTACCCCAACCTTTGCATTACCCGAACCCATGTTTCCCTAACCCTTGCATTACCTCAACCCATACATTACCCCAACCCTCACGTTACCCTAACCCTTACGTTACCATAACCCTTACGTTACCATAACTCTTGCGTTACCCCAACCCATACGTTACCCCAACCCTTGCGTTACCCTAACCCATGTTTCCCTAACCCTTACGTTACCCCAACCCATACGTTGCCCTAACCCTCACGTTACCCCAACCCATACGTTACCATAACCCTTGCGTTACCCCAACCCATACGTTACCCCGACCCTTGCGTTACCCTAACCCATGTTTCCCTAACCCTTGCGTTACCCCAACCCATACTTTACCCTAACCCTTACGTTACCATAACCCTTACGTTACCATAACTCTTGCATTACCCCAAGCCATACGTTACCCCAACCCTTGCGTTACCCTAACCCATGTTTCCCTAACCCTTGCGTTACCCCAACCCATACGTTACTCTAACCCTCACGTTACCCTAACCCTTACGTTACCATAACCCTTTGTTACCCCAACCCTTACATTACCCCAACCTTTGCGTTACCCGAACCCATACGTTTCCCTAACCCTTGTGTTACCCCAACCCATACGTTACCCCAACCCTTACGTTACTATAACCCTTGCGTTACCCCAACCCATATGTTGCCCCAACCCATACGTTACCCCAACCCTTGGGTTACCCCAACCCTTGCGTTACCCTAACCCATGTTTCCCTAACCCTTGCGTTACCCTAACCCTTTAACAAAAGCATTAATTTCCTTAATTCAAACACACCATATGACATCATGATCATGTGACCTTTTGCATCACCACTATCCTGAGAAGGCCTGGTGAATTTCAGCTAAAGTTCTCCCAGTTGACAATACAAACTCAAGTATTAAAACCACATCATGGAGCCAACAGGGCAGCACTTTTTACCAGGGTACTCTTAAACCAGGTCCTGCCCTGGGAGCTACATGCTGTGACCTGCATGCTGGGAGCTGCACGCTGGGACCTGCACGCTGGGAGCTGGACGCTGGGACCTGCATGCTGGGAGCTGCACACTGGGACCTGCACGCTGGGACCTGCCCTGGGAGCTGCATGCCGGGACCTGCACACTGGGACCTGCATGCTGGGAGCTGCATGCTGGAACCTGCATGCTGGGACCTGCACGCTGGGACCTTCTCCCTCCCTGCCTGAGACACACAGCTTCATCATGACAAGAGCTTTAGCTTCCATTCTGCTCTAAAACGACTGCAGAATAAGACCTCAGCAAAACAGGCACAACCTACTCCTGATCCAGGAGTGTGTGTGTGTGTGTGTGTGTGTGTGTGTGTGTGTGTGTGTGTGTGTGTGTGTGTGTGTGTGTGTGGTGACAGCAGCGTAGTATTGTGTCATGTCACATTCAGCTCATCTGTCAATGTAGTGGATTATTTCTTGAGAGACCGGAATTGGCTGCCCGGAATCGGAGTGCCATCAATCTCAGCTGAGCACAGGGCACAGGGGAGGCCCAGACGCAAAGACTCATGGGATGGCAGTGGAAGGAAACCAGTGGCTGGGCAGGTGATGGAGCAATGGAAACACTCACCTCTCATTACTCAACACCACCCTCAGCAGTTAGGGTAGCATGAGTGAGAGAGAGAGAGAGAGGAAGAGACTAAGTGGTTAAGATGATGAACTGTCTACCCATCAACCCCTACACCTGTCTCCACCTAACCCCTACACCTGTCTACCCATCAACCCCTATACCTGTCTCCACCTAACTCCCTACACCTGTTTACCTATCAACCCCTACACCTGTCTACCCATCAACCACTACACCTGTCTACTTATCAACCCCTACACCGGTCTACCCATCAAATCCTACACCTGTCTCCACCTAACCCTCTACACCTGTCTACCTATCAAACCCTACACCTGTCTCCAACTAACCCCCTACTCCTGTCTACTTATCAACCCCTACACCGGTCTACCCATCAAACCCTACACCTGTCTCCACCTAACCCCCTACACCTGTCTACCTATCAAACCCTGCACCTGTCTACCCATCAAGCCCTACATCTGTCCACCTATCAACGCATACACCTGTCTACCCATCAACCACTACACCTGTCTACTCATCAATCCCTACACCTGTCTATTCATCAACCCCTATACCTGTCTACCCATCAACCCCTACACCTGTCTACCCATCAATCCTACACCTGTCTACTTATCAACCCTTACACCTGTCTCCACCTAACCCCCTACACCTGTCTACCTATCAAACCCTGCACCTGTCTACCCATCAAGCCCTACATCTGTCCACCTATCAACGCATACACCTGTCTACCCATCAACCACTACACCTGTCTACTCATCAATCCCTACACCTGTCTATTCATCAACCCCTATACCTGTCTACCCATCAACCCCTACACCGGTCTACCCATCAAACCCTACACCTGTCTCCATCTAACCCCCCTACACCTGTCTACCTATCAAACCCTACACCTGTCTACCCATCAAGCCCTACATCTGTCCACCTATCAACCCCTACACTTGTCTACCCATCAACCACTACACCTGTCTACTTATCAACCCCTACAGCTGTCTACCCATCAGTCCATACACCTGTCTACCCGTCAAATCATACACCTGTCCACCTATCAAACCCGACACCTGTCTACCCATCAACCCCTTTACCTGTCTACCCATCAGTCCATACACCTGTCTACCCATCAAACCATACACCTGCCTACTTATCAGCCCCTACACCGGTCTACCCATCAAACCCTACACCTGTCTCCACCTAACCCCTTACACCTGTCTACCTATCAAACCCTACACCTGTCTACCCATCAAGCCCTACATTATGTACACCTATCAACACCTACACCTGTCTACCCATCAACCACTACACCTGTCTACTTATCAACCCCTACACCGGTCTACCCATCAAACCCTAGACCTGTCTCCACCTAACCCCCTACACCTGTCTATCTATCAAGCCCTACATCTGTCTACCTATCAACCCCTACACCTGTCTACCCATCAACCACTACACCTGTCTACTTATCAACCCCTACAGCTGTCTACCCATCAGTCCATACACCTGTCTACCCGTCAAACCATACACCTGCCTACTTATCAACCCCTACACCAGTCTACCCATCAAACCCTACACCTGTCTCCACCTAACCCCCTACACCTGTCTACCTATCAACCCCTACACCTGTCTACCCATCAACCACTACACCTGTCTACTTATCAACCCCTACAGCTGTCTACCCATCAGTCCATACACCTGTCTACCCATCAGTCCATACACCTGTCTACCCGTCAAACCATACACCTGCCTACTTATCAACCCCTACACCGGTCTACCCATCAAACCCTACAGCTGTCTCCACCTAACCCCCTACACCTGTCTACCTATCAAAACCTACACCTGTCTACCCATCAAGCCCTACATATGTACACCTATCAACACCTACACCTGTCTACCCATCAACCACTACACCTGTCTACTTATTAACCCCTACACCGGTCTACCCATCAAACCCTAGACCTGTCTCCACCTAACCCCCTACACCTGTCTATCTATCAAGCCCTACACCTGTCTACCTATCAACCCCTACACCTGTCTACCCATCAACCACTACAACGGTCTACCCATCAATCCTTACAGCTGTCTACCCATCAGTCCATACACCTGTCTACCCATCAAACCCTACAGCTGTCTACCATCAAACCCTACACCTGTCTACCCATAACCACTACAATTATTCCACCTTCCATTCTCCACATGGACCACTTCATTCTTTTTGCTCATAGCAGTGTGACTTAAACTACATAGCTAGCAGGGGGAACAAGCTTAATTACATACACACACACACAGACCGTCCAGTGCAAGGGATTCGTGTTTTTCACTTCCTTACACTGCACCCACAGAAAATACCAAACCATGCAGTGCGGTCTACTCTGAGAGCTTGGCATTAAAAAAAAAAACATTCTAAACTGTTCTGAGGTCAGTCCATCTGTAGATAAACTGAACTGGATTGTATTAGGTAGACTTTGCTGTATGTTTTCCATTGATATGGAGTGTATGTGTTTTAACACTGTTTGTTATGGGTAAATAAATGATGGCAGACGGTCCTATTGTACCAAGCTTGACTTGTACTTAGCCCCAATGATTTTATAATCCCAGATATTACTTTTAATAGAGTTTGGCTGGAAATGTAGAAAAGATGGGTACACATGAAAGGATGATAGAAGAAAGACACATTTACCAGATATTAGATCTGCCTCTCTTTACCCAGCTATTTTTATCCCAGAGCAAGCCCTAATGAAATTGGAGACGGCCCTATAATTATAAAATCAATTCTAATTCAGATATTCATCATAGTTTTCAGATTTCCAGAAAATAACCACGGCCAGATTAGTCATTTCAACCCAGGCTGGTTCCAGTCCTCATGTCCAGGTATGCAGTCTAATGTACCTATTAGTGAAAACATAAGATACTCAATCGTACAAGATTCGATTAGCCACTATTTGCAGATCACTGGGCAAAAAGATACACTGTTTGAAAGGGGAAGTAATTCTCTGTGATGGGAATTACAAAGACGTCTTTAATGTTGACTAGCTGTGTATGAAATGCTGTTATTTTTGTATATGGCCAGTTTTTAATTTGTATACTATAGATTAGCTGTTAATTAAGATGTCAACTGTACTATGCACCAAAAGTCATGTGTTTAGGATTTGGGCTGCCACAAAGGCAATAGCGCATGAATAAATGTGAACATAAAATGGAAAAAGGCTTCTTTAAGGATTCACTGTGCTGTAAACATACTGCGAACATCTGGCAGCCAGTTTGATCACATCTGTTCTCCTCAAAGCAAATTGTTTAACCATCTGACTCTGGTTTTTAAAGCCCAATCAGAGAGTTTCTGAGGAAATGTGGCGGTTGGGTTACTACTGTGTCTATAGCAGCTTGAGCTGGCAGCCTGGTTACTGGGTTAATACAGCGTGGATATTTTCCTACTGCTGGGGAAACTCAGACGTAGCGCAGTTGGTTGTGTTTCACAGGAGATTGGAGCTGCCAACACAACTCTCCACGTGTGGGTTTGGTCTCCCAGCAGATGCATTAAGTGCACTGTAATCTCTTCTGCAAGGAAGGAGGAAAAAACCCTTAGAGAGGACAAATATGCCTGTGAGTGTGTGAGTGTGTGTGTGAGTGTGAGTGTGTGTGTGTGTGTGTATATGTGTGTGTGTGAGTGTGTGTGTCATCCACACACCCCTCATCCATCCTCCTTCCTTTTCCACTTCTAGAAGTGTTTTCCTCTCACACGCGATGCTGTCTAACTTCTCTGTGCCCTCTTCAGAGAAGTATGATTTCCTGTGGCTGATGAACTGACGCTGTGCGTAAATCACTAAACTTTCCGCAGGCCGTGCCCTCCCTGGTCCGTTGTCGGCACCTCGCTCTGCTGTGCCTGATGTGCAGTTGCGAGGGAGATGATGGTCGAAGTTCGTCTGTCCTGCATCACACAGCCCAGTGTGAGCTGAGTGGGGTCAGACACCCCCATCGCCCAAACTCCTTGCTCTTCTCATTCACAAATTCTCTCTGCTTTCTTTTTTTCTTTCTGCCTGTCTGTATGTAAATAAAATATGAATATAAATATAGATTTATGATGTTATATCAATAAAATAAATAAAGTCAATCTAAATAATAAGTAAATCTAAATATACCTATAAATAAATAAATAAATAAATAGTAATTTACATATTATATTGCGGCAGGTACTCCCACCTGGAATATATCTATATCGATATATATATATATCTATATATATATATATATATATCTATATATATATATATATATATATATATATATATATATATATATATATCTATATATATATATATATATATCTATATATATATCTATATATATCTATATATATATATATATGTATGTATGCGTGTGTGTGTGTGTATCTCCTCCCAGTTCAACCATCGTGCTACATTTCACATATAAATGAAATATAAACATGTTTTAATACTTAAATTATTCCTTAACAAAATTTGTCCATTTTGCATGACACTTTCAGAGTTTAAGGACATCATTTAAAGTTCCAGTTCAGCTGAAGAGAGCAATGCACTGGGGTCAGAGGTCAACGAGTAACCTAATGGTTATTTCCACCAGAGCCCATATGATCAACACAGCTGGTGTTCACGACATACTGGTGGGGAAACTGAGCCTGGTGCTTGCTGTCTGCACATGTGTGTACCACACACACACAAAAATTCCACCCACACACACACACTCATGCGCACGCACACACACACTCACACAGAAACGCACCCACGCACAAACACACACACACATATATGTACACACACACACACACGCACACACACACACCCAAGCTTGATTTTTTCTGCTAGAGTAGGTATTTCAGCTGAAGTTCCGTTTACGAGTGCTCAAGACATCACCAGAGAAAACCAGAGGCAGCAAATCTCAGGACTTGTATTCCAGACCTGAAGTACCAGCAATGCTCACAACCACTTGCTCTTTTTACACACAGAAAACACAATGCAGAAGTCACTGTGCTGTTATGAACACAGTCCTGTGTGTAACTGATCATATAACACAATGCAGAACTCACTGTGCTGTTCTGAACACAGCCCTGTGTGTAACCGATCACACTCCACCCACTGCTTTACTATCTTATGATCTATTTGTTTAATGAGTTGTGAAATTCTCAATATCTGGAGCAAATGAACCTTGAGACACGTGAGCCACCTTCATCTGAGTCACAGGACCCTAAAGAAACACCCCTGCGGTGACATCTGTATCAGCAACGTATCCGGCTCACACGACAGCCAACAATCATCAAAACTTTAACACGAGTGGAAAGAGTTCTCACAACACCAAAATCCTGCTTCAGATTAATCCTTTTGGATGGGAAACGTCCAAAACTAAAAACCAACACAACACACAAAACTCACCAGCTAACACAGGCAGCACAGTCGGCGCAGGGGACCGCGGACGCGGTCGCACGTGCACGCGCGTGACATCGGCATAACACGCTGCCGAACGAAACCACATCAGACATTTTAAAAGACGCATCAAACCAGGCGTTTGATTTTCTCGATGGGCAAACACTCAAGCAGAAACTAGAAGAGACTCGCAAAGCACGAGAGAAAATAGACACCGCAGGAGAAAGATAGTCGCCAAGGAAATAAGACGTCACATGGATGACGGGTGACATACAGCCGGCGTGCAGCCCGTGGGGAGGACGGGCCGCGCGGGGAGTGAGGCGGATGGGGCGTGGGAGGGTCGCTTGCGGTGACTCACCCAGGATCTGAATGGTGTTGCGGCCGGGCCGGGGGACGTGGGGATGCTGGATGGTGTCGTAGAGAGAGGCTTGGCACAGAAGCAGACTGCTGACGGTTATCCACAAACACAGGAACCACGACATGACAGGGGACAGGCTGCGGGGCAGAAACAGCAGCGCAGACGCGCGATTCAGCAAAGGACCAATCAGGGGTAGACGAACAAGAACCGCATGTGCTCTGGGTAGGCACGCAAAATACAGGTTCTGGATACAAAGTATTGAAGCCCGCAAAGTTCTTTCAGCGTTAGCATTGACACATAATTCTAATTGTTGGAGGTCAGGTTTTGATTGTTTGTTTGTTTTGCTGCAGCACGCCTCTTTTGTTTTGTTTTGGTTTTGTCTGACCAGCTGGTCTGGAGCTTACAGATCTTAAGCAGTGTACTGCGAGGACGCTCCATAAAAACAGCCTCGCGACCTGCACACAGCCTCGCGGTGGTCCGCGCCTCACCCGCGCGCCGCACTCCTCAAATGTATGTTTTAGGCGGGGCTCAGCTGGAAAATACGACAGTGTGTTTTTTCCCCATCTTAAGTTCATCGTCGACTCTGGATAAATTAGATTAGACATATCGCCATAAGACGTTAACACTGGCGCTGTAGTTTACACGTTAAGCGCTCACTTTCCTTTCTGGAAATGCAGAGGCCTTTGCAACATTATGGCAGAGAATTCTCCGTTAAAAATCCTCCTCGAATTGTTTGCTTACACGTCTTATATCGCAAAAAAAAAAAGTCCTTCAGCGTAACTTAACTGACTGAAACTTTAAATCCCACGAAAAATCGACACACTTTGTAAATGATCCACGTCTTGAATGACACAAACCTAAACTGACAGCGTCAGCGCTCAGCAGATCCTGATGAATATTTAGCACGTTGGTATTGCGCCTGTGATTATTAGCGGTATATTGTAATCCCCGGTGCTGCGCTAAAGCCGCGCTACACCTGCAGTTTTGTGCAAATGCGAACTGTTCCACTGGTTTTCACGCGACGTTCTGCACTGATCCTGAAGCAAATTAACAAATAATAATAAACAACAACAACAGCAAACCGTTTTCATTACGGGGAAACTACGGTAAACTCTACTCCCCCACAGATTTTAATTCCGTTTCTGTAAACCTGAAATAAAGATTTAGGAATTTAATCTTTGGAAAAAGTAGGCAAGGTGGCAATCTGGACGGAGGGTGAACAGAACCGACTAACAGACCCCGGTAACCGAACTTGGGTTGCTGTGAGATTGCACCTGAACTCACGTCCAGTCGTATTCTACGGGCCATTTCAAAGCACTGACCTCGCTAGTTTGTGTAATGTTTAAAACGTATGAAGAATACATGATCCATCTACTTAACGGACCGGTCCATCGGTTCTGCCCAGGTCGTCTTTACATGCAGCGCTTTAGGTTCCGCTTTCTCATTACGGTCCCATCACGCTCCGCTCCACGCGCTGCTTCCAAAAAAGCCGCCTCACCCTCGCGTGCACGGACACACCTGCGCACCACTGCAGGATGTTGCGCGCTCCGTCTCTGCCGTTATCCGCCGAAAAAGAGTGAAAATGCGCTATGGCACTCGACAGGTGTGCAGTCGGGATGTCTGGCGTTATCATAACGGCGTGCACACGCACGAGTGAGCCACTATGATTAACCAACGTGGCAGTTTGGCGTTTTGTGGTGGTATCACTCCACTGCACGCTAGTTGGAGGTAATGTATAGGCTACGTAAGATAGGGCATCGTATTTCACCTGAATAATATCCCGAAAAACTTAAATGTTGTCATTGTACT
>NC_137518.1:12467500-12497500 GCF_041902795.1 Electrophorus electricus | reverse complement strand
CAAAATAAAAACTTGAGTGTTTGACTTCTCGTCAGCTTGAGCTAAAATCCTGGCTGTGTTTGTGCTGGTTGAGGCGGCTGCGTCGCTGGGGTGTGGAAGGCGCGACTAGCCGGAGGGGATTGTGGGTCTTCTCACTGATTAGATTCTCTTTGTGCTTGCACAAACCAGGCACCCGCACACAGGCAGCTGTAAGGGAAGACTGGCACCGCGGGAAAATACACAGGAAGATAAAAAAAAAAAAGAACCACACATAGTGCTGCAAAACAGGGAGAGGCTAATATTTATCATGTCTCCCAGCAGGGCACCATATATGGCGTAGGCACCGGCGGGTACCTGCTGTAGAAACCGCTACGCGTGAGCAAGCAGCAGCTAACAAGGTCTTGTCATAAGGAGAATGACGGCTGAGAGAAATACGGGGGTCCGGGGGGCCGGGCGGGGGGGGTTATGTGTCCCCACACACTCGAGCTGTGTAGCCGGCCTCTCTGTTGACTGCTGCTTATATGTTAGAGCTAGCTCTCTAATAGCATAATGACCGCGACTCAGCAAAATGTCTCGGTTGGAGAAGGAAGGTTTGATGTTTCAGACGCGTCGGTCGGAGTGTGTCAGAGCGGCCGTACTTTGAAACCAATGACCACGGACATCGGAGCTGGAGCTTTTTACTAACCAAAAGTATCTTCATTTTGTTCATTGGTCATACACAGCTTAATTTAATTTATATGTCATGCAAGGGTGCATTAGCGCATGTCTGTGATTTCATGGCAGGGAGCTCGAGGAGCAGGGGTCATGCCACGAGCATGTAAACCACATTAGCGTTCACGAGGAGACATGTGATCCGAGGAGGCGTCCAATCGGACGCTGCGCAGGGTGATTACGCGTGTCTGCGGTCGCGCTCCCCTCTCGCGTGTTCTCTGTCGGCTTGTTTTGTGACGTCTTCCTGTTTTTATTCCCATCCTTCTCTTTGCTTTCTCTTGGCTTGTCTACAGGGAGGAAGTGATAATAATGATATTTTCCCCATAGGTTCTCGCTCGCTCTCTCCCTCTCTCTCAGACATATGCGCATCCTTCTCTTTCTTGTTCCTCCGATGCCTTATATCTGAGTTTCCCGCCACTCCCAAATGGCTGCTGTTGCTGTGGCACCTGGGAGGGCCATTCAGCCCCGTGTTTGCGAGCGTCGGCACCGACCAGCTGCCCGGTGTCAGCCTGGCATTAGCACAGACGCCCGTGGTCCCTCCCAAACCTCCCCGTGGACCTGACAGTTGCCCAGGACCTTTTGCCAGACAGCCCCGTTTCATACAAGCCCCACAGCAAGCCGATATTCCAGCTCCTTCTTTTCTTCTGTCTCCAGCCCTCTATTTCCATCCCTCTGTCTCTGTCCTTTCATCCCTGCTCAGCTGTTATTCCGAGCCAGTTTTTTTCCGCAGCAGTGGGTACTTGAAATGTGAATTTTCCAACGCCGACGCTCCTCTCTGCTTAGTCTAGAGTTTTCTGCGCTCCAACACAACTGATTCAGGTCACACACTAATTACTGCCAAGCCTGTCAAATTGGGCTTATTTTAGCAGGGAGAACACAGGACACTGAACCAGAGCTTCTCAGTCCAGCCCCGGGGGGTCGGCCAAACGTTCCATTCAAAGTTGTCCAGCTCGAAAATGGCTCGGTCGCTACCTGATGCAGATGTAAACACAAACGTGAACGTGGGTGTGCTCGTGCCGAGACGTGTCCAGGACGGGTGTCAGTGGACTCTGCTGCGAGCCAGATCAGACCCCCTCTGGGTAGCACGTATCTGAGAGCTGTCTGATGAATAAATGAGAAACTCTTCAGTGGGATCACACAGCTCGGCAAACGCGTGCACTCAGTGTTTTATGTTGTTTGGTTGAGCAAGTGTTTGAAGTGCGACTTGTGTCTCCCCCAGGTTCCTCTAGGGCAGAGGGACCTGGACGTGAAGAGTACAGAAATTGAGAAGAAAAGGAAGTTTGCTTCAATTCACATGCGTAAAATATTTTTCACCTTCTGACTCCTGCTCTACCCATCCCAAATGTACAGCAGGAAGCACAGCCTAACCAAACAGAAACATCTTATTGGTTATTACTTCTTGGAATGTAGGAGCTACAACCAGTATGTTTTCTTCAGTATAAAGGACTTTCTGTCTTAAAGGTGTTAAGACGTTGTGAGTGACTCAAGTTTAGGGACCGACTAGACGTTTGGGTTTAAAGTTGCGGTCTGTGGACATGACGCAGTGACTCCCAGATTCATAAAACCTGATGGTATCAGCGCTGCCCCGCACAAAATGTATGAAATGATCTTAAATTCATGTTCATAAACCTATCACGGTGATAATTAGCGCGCTGTTTTTAACTTACCTCTGCGGTTAACTCACATTTGCCCATTCGGAAAGCCAATCAAAATTGACATGTAGATAAGGTCAAACATATTACAAGCCCTTGTTAAGAGACAGACGACTGACCCCGGACGTGAGACCAGCAGTAAACTAAAACCCGTCAGCACGGTCGCAACGAGTTGACTTCATCTCTATCTCTCCACAGACTCAAACTCTTTCTACTTTCTGCCGCTGTAACACCTAAACTTGCATTTCTTCTGGAAAACGTCAGTGGCATTCTGAGATGCTGCAGCTTCTCTTCCTCAAGTCTGCCATTGTGCTCACACCCAACACGCCACTAATGACGCGCTGAATGGGTGTGTGCGCGGAAAGTTGTTTAGGATTCGCGTCTGATGAAACATTGTCAGAGGAAAGATCATCTGAGCTTCTTCCCGGAACGTTTACCGTCGGAGAGTGTAAGGTGATCTTCAGGAATCACTAAAACCATATGCAAATGAGGACAAAACACGCATGCACCACATATCGTGTCCACGTTTAGGAATCAGGACTTGTGCAGTCATGTTCAGTTTGGCAGTGTGTTTTATGTATTTGGCCCCTAGCTCCTGTTGTGAGATGTGAGTTTAACTATGCAGAGTTTTGTAAGACAAACAGGGAGGACCTGCCATGTACTGCAGTTACCAGCATGACAGGTTTCAGGATGCTGAAGTCTAGACGTTTATGTGCCAACTGTGCATGGATACGCACTGTTACGTACTGTGAGGGGATACGTACTGTTACATACTGTGTGTGGATATGTAGTTATATATTGTTATGTACCGTGTGTGGATACGTACTGTTATATACTGTTACGTACTGTGTGTGGATACGTACTGTTACGTACTATGTGTGGATACGTAGTGTTATGTACTGTGTGAGGATACGTACTGTTACGTACTGTTACTGCGTCTGAAGTAACACAGTTAAACCCACAGCCCATAAGAGGAACTCTTCTGCTAACGAAGGCAGTCCCCTCATCCCTGACCTGACTGCAGCTGGCTTGTACACTTCCTTCATGATCACCACTACTGAATTATTTAAAGCACTTTTCTGAAGACCAAATGATTCTGATTAACAGTCAAAGACAAGGTTGCCTTCAGGAGTTTTGGTAAAAAGCCTGTTTGTTTTGGAGTGTCATCATTTAACCTGGGCAACAAAACTCTAATTGGTAATGAATAACAGTAAGGCTTTATTTTTACTTTTGTATTTCTAAGACAACAAATTCTAACAGCAATTAATATTTATGAAAGCTTAAGGGTAGCTGTTTAATGGAAGGGGGAAATACAGAGGAATATATAGTAGTTTATCAAAGGGTCAGTAGTGTGCAAATGCAAGGTGAGTGAATGAATGTGTGTGTGTGTGTGTGTGTGTGTGTGTGTGTGTGTGTGTGTGTGTAAAGGCTGTCAGGATGATAAGAGTGCATCATATCAGTCTCTGCAGAAGCAATAAAGACAATGAGAGCGCACGGGTCTCTCCATTCAATCACCGGGGAACGGAAACAGCGCAAACACCGTGGATGAGGTGAGCGGTTTGTTTTTCCTTCTCTCTAGTTGAAGTAGGTCAGGCACCGGGGGGCTGATGTGTGCGGACAGCCAGGCCTCCGTGCCACGAGTGACTAGCACTGAAGCGCAGGTCCCGAGACGCCATCGTAGCGTCTGCGCGTGGTAGTGGCCAGAGAGTTCCTGCATCGTTGTTACGGTTGCGGTTACCACGGTTACTCGGAATAACCGGCGATCGATACCGCATCCCCAACGCAGGAAAGGCCTCCATGACGCCTGAGAGAGACCGATTAGCGATCACGCGTGTCGCGGTTCAGTCAGCGAAATTCCGCTCGCAAGTGTGAAGATAACGCAAGGCGTTGAGTTTTGATTTTATAAATATCTACTGCTGTCGGTGGATGTTATTAATTAGCCACAGCTCAAAGTGAGAAGCAAGTTGCGCATGAGATAATTGCGCGTTTGGCATCGCCTGTCGTCAGTGGACTTGGCGCGCAGCGAGAGCGATATTACATTCCGCAGGTGCAAGCAAACCTCGCGGAAATGCCGGTTAGCTGCAGCCTGCCAGGCCAGTCAAACCCTCCTCCGTCTTTCTCTGAGAGACAACAAACTGCACATTTGCGCTCGGCTGTTTGAGCCAGGTTTTATGAAGGAGATGAGAATGGGACATTACCTTTTGTCGGCTAATAGCTATTTTTTTTCTTTGCATCTCGCACAAAATTTGAAATGCACATTTGCACAGTGTGTGAAAGCATTAAAATACGGCTATGGAGGGCGGGATTATGTTACGATCTTACACTGATTCTGCTATTATCAGCATGCAGCAATTAGTCCACAGTGTCCACAGTCCACATCTTATTTCCTGGATATTTTCCACCCCCATTCGGCTGTCGGCGTGCTGCACACGTTGTAATATTCAGAGCTGAGACATGGACGTGACTGCCGTCAGACACTTGTCGTGTACAGGCCAGTGACCAAGCAAGCCCACAACTAGGCAATGACATGACATATGGAGTTAAAAACTCTAATAAAACCTTCACTGAGAAGATGTTTTACCTGCTCTGTTACAAAACCTTTTTTCTCTTTGGCTGGCTGGCTGGCTGGCTGGCTCTCTCTCTCTCTCTCTCTCTCTCTCTCTCTCTCTCTCTCTCTCTCTCTCTCACTCATCTCTCTCTCTCTCTCTCTCTCTCTCTCTCTCTCTCTCTCTCTCTCTCTCTCTCTCACTCACTCTCTCTTTCTCTCTCTCTCACTCTCTCTCTCTCACTCTCTCTCTCTCTCTCTCTCTCTCTCTCTCACTCTCTCTCGCTCTCTCTCTCACTCTATCTTGGGTGCATTCAGAAGGTGTACAGCACCTCAGAGACAGGCAGAGAGAAAGAGTAAAAAAGTGAAAAACGGAGAGAAGGAAGTAAAGGTGCGTGGGAGAGACAGAGCAGAGAGAGAGAGAGAGAGAGAGAGAGAGAGAGAGAGAGGAGGGAGAAACTGTGAGAAAGAGCAGTCACCCCATTCAAACCACCTCCATTGTACAGAGGCAATTCTGCCGAGATAAGCGGACTGTTTGGGTTCCAAGGTGAAACGTGAATGGGTCTGTGATTGGTCCTGATCCCAGGTTGTGCTGGACCTGGCCTCTGCCGCGTGGGGGTCATGTGGGGGTCACAGTCACGTGGCACGCCGGGTGGGGGTCAGTGTCACGTGGCGTTCCTGACCTCCACGAGCCCCACGCCCCTTCACCTCCTCTGCTTCATAAAGTGATTATTTGGCACTCCTGACCTATGACCCCACTCTCAGCTCTGTATTGATAGTCACTTGATGACGTTGGAGGAGAGATGCGGTTGCCATGACCACAGGAACACGCTGCCTTCTGGAGAAATACTCCGTGATGGTGTTTCAGCCGAAACAGGTGGGCAGGTCAGACAGCGCCCAAGCAGCACGTTTACCTGTCCTGTATGTCCTAGCTTCCGTGTAATTGCCTGCATGAATTTTCTCAAGAGAATCAAAGTGGGAAGAGTTCTGGCCCTCTGTCTGTTCATTTTTGTCTCAGTCTTTGTCTGAGGTACAGTACACTTACACTCTCTCTCTCTCTCTCTCTCTCTCTCTCTCTCTCTCTCTGCCTCGGTTGCCGGCGACCTTGTCTGGTCTGAGCGACGCTTGCGTACGCGTGAGACAAGTCTTCAGCCATGCAGCACGACGACAACAACAAACTGAGTCACAGACTGGAAGGTGCAGGAAACTTCACTTCGGCTCCGCGCTTCGTAACGCTCCGTCTCACGAGCTTTGTGCACATGCGCCAGAAATGATGATGAATTACACCTTCTCGAGGCTGTTCTGTTTACATACAGAACTAGAACATGTATAAAACTAGGTAATAAACCGGATATGAAAAAGAAAAAGGGCAGAGGAAAGCGTTTGGGGGAAGAGTCGGGGCTCGCTTACCGGCCAGTCTCTTAGCCGACGTCCGGCCGGACGGCTGGGGAGATGGACTCCTACCTCTGAGTTCTATACATCACTACCGACACTGATGGACTGGGGCACGGACATCTGCGTCTGAGGTTGCTTTTTTCAAATCAATTATTCAGGATAAATCCAACAACTATTCATCATTCCCAATTGCTCTACCAGACAAGCACCGGCCCGCTGCTGCCGTCTTCGGAATTTTACTCAACAGAGAAAGACTCGACTCACCAGGTCTGTCGGACCCGCCTCTGACCTGACAGGTTCCTTTTCTCCAAACTACAGTGTTTATCAGGAAAGTTTCCTGTACTTTATGACAAAGCCCTTTACTAGAGACTATGACCACGACATATTAACTCAACCTTGGTGTCCCACACTGAATTAACTATGGAATAAAAACATACAAATAAATAAAAATGGAAAAAAAGAGAGAGAGAAAGAGATGGAGAGAGAGAGAAAATGTATCCTATCAGTTTTTTTTTGCCATTCCAGTGAATTCTTAAATTGGTTTGGGATTAATAGTGATTCATTTTATTTGTTGTTCCTACAACTTCGGAACGTGGACGTTCCCTTATGCGTATAAACAGTTTGCACGTGGCACGCTCCCCTTTGACTCACTGGTGGACAATCAGGAGATGGAGCCGCACTGTCTCGACACTGAACTCCAATGGACAGGAAGTAGGAAGCACTCTCTGCCCGAGAGGGTCAGGTCAGGAGTGAACAGCGATTGGTCAGTTATTGAACAGGGTGCACAGGAAGTATCAGACATGGACCGCAGTCACCCTGAGGATTGTGGGTATATTTATGTCATGCAGTGCAGTCAGCTTGGCTCAGTTTATGTAGATATATTTATATTTATGAATAAATATATTTACTTGGTTCTTGTTTTATTTTTCAGAATGGCTTTTCAAATAAGATCATAGATTCCATGTTAGGTCTCCTCTGTCAAAATGAATTCATCTTTGATATGCAGGTTACTTTTCTATTATGTATTACATATTGTATTATATATTATGTATTATAGTTCAAAAAACATTTGTTCACATGTTTAGATAGATAGATAGATAGATAGATAGATAGATAGATAGATAGATAGATAGATAGATAGATAGATAGATAGATAGATAGATAGATAGATAGATAGATAGATGAAGTTTCTATATATGACATGAACTACACTCAAGTCTAATTAAATCATTTTTCCAGTTTGAAAGACTCTCTGTATGCCTTCTATCTGAGTTTCCACTTTGAGAGTCAGGCTACTAAAGAAACCTTTTTAGATAATATGTCAGCACAATATCTCTAAACATTTCCAAAGGTGTCTCAGTGTGAGAGAGGAACGTATGACACAAGGTCAAAGATACACGAGTACCTTTATGAAACAATAGCAACTAACAATAAAGGACATTTTCCAGTGGAGCTACTGGAAGTCTGTTTAAGGTTTTAAAGAGATTTTGTGCTTGCAGTCTTGTCTGTCTTTATAATGGCTTTTCGCAAGCCATGAGAATACTAATAATGTCAATATTGTAATATTTGCCATGTTAAATAGTTATTTCATTACATAAAATTATTTTCATGTTATGATCAACAGCTTGTTTGTTTATTTCACACACACACACACACACACACACACACACTGTCAAACTTTTCTGTTTTGTTTGGGAGACGTGTTAACAAAGCCTACGTAAACTAGAAGGACTTGCGCTTTGTGTTGGCTGCAGCCTCACCTCTTTTCCCATGATTTAAGCAGTATTCGTAAGATCTTCACACTTCGACAGCGGAGTTCAGCCACACAATCCTGTGCACACACCCAGCCCACGAGGACAGGAAGCCCTGCAGTGAGACGTTTGAATTTGACGCAAACAGAAGGAAATCGGTTGTTTCTGAAACACCTTGAAAATCTGGCTCCTGTGGTTGTGGTGTGGTCTTACCCCACCACAGGCTCATTCTGACCCCCTGCGTGTCCTTCCCCACAGTGCTCGGGTATGAGGGCCTTCTGAAAGATCTCATATGGTCTCTACGTCCTTCTCTCTGACAACCCAGTTTGCTGACAAAGATCTAGCCAATAAATGGTGAAAGAAAGGTAAATAACGGACAGGGAGTTTTAAGGTGTGTGTGTATGTGTGTGTGTGTGTGTGTGTGTGTGTGTGTGTGTGTGTGTGTTTGCTCATTTCGGCTTTGCCATGTCCCTTATTAAGTTGATCATTTACAGATTTTCCAGAAAGGTCACCAACCAATCCAAAATTTTACCTTAACCTTAACCTCAACTTAAAAGTAAAATATAAAGACCCACGTTGACTTCAAAGCTCTCCATGAATCTAGTCTCCATCACCACTAAAGAAGTGTAGTGGATGTTATCATCCTGGCTTCGTCAAGGCTGTAACAGCCAGTGGCAGCAGACCTTACAGAAGGTGTTGGAGAGCTGAGGTTGGCGCTGCCTGATTGGGTGGGGGTGTTGGAGAGGTTCGTTTCCATCCAGATGTACTTCAGATAATTGGTTTGGCCTCACAAGTGCTCACTAACAGAGTTATGAGTACTCCAGTTAAAGAGGACTTAAACAGGAGAGGAAATGACGCCAGCCAAGCACCTCATCCTTGTTTGTTTTTTAAATTGTTTTTAGGCGTGTTTATTTGCTTTGTTGTCATTTATCTGTGCAAATGTCCCTTATTCAGTTCCCAAGAAGAGCATAATTTTAATATATTTCCTCCTTCTAAAGTTTCCCATATGCCTTGGAAAGACAGGAAAACACCATCATTTGTAAGATGGATTTGTTTATTTTTTATTATTTAAAACAACAGAAATTATGACATCACACACAGAGTCAAACACAAATCTGGAAGTTTTGAAAAAAAAAATGTCAATGTACAGTAAAGATGCACAGTGTGTTCGAGGTACTTCTATTGTAAGGAAGGCAGCTGATTGTACATTGTCTTCTTACTCCTGCTGGTCTAGACACATACGTTCATCTGCAACACATCCCTGGCAATTCATCACAGAAAACACCTCAACATGCCTCGACCGACCTCTACAAGGAACTCTACAAGATGTCCTGACAGGTAGATGGAAAGAATCCTTCTGTAGGATTCAGGAATGGAGAATATGAGGTGGAAGAAACATGTTCCTCTGGATGACATCATCATTCTCTTATTGGTTGATTATCCCATACTTGTCACGACTGGCCCCTCCATAGCATCTCTGTCTCCATGGTTACCTTGTCCCGTGTCTTTGTTTTGCTTCGCTTCCTTGTTTGTCCCTCACTTAACTTTCTCCGCCTTTCATCCATGTCACATGTGTCTTTGAACCCTACGCTTTGCCCTGCTCTTTTGTGATTTCCTGCCTCTTTCGTATGTGCTATCTGTGAGATTTGTGTGTCTCTGTGTGTTTGCGTTAATTATGTGTTCTAGTTCTGTCCGTGTTGACCCTGTGACCCTGGACCGTGACTGAGACTCTGGTTGTGGAGTTGCCCTTAATAAATCTCGCTCTTCACATGCACGTCTGCCTCGTGACCCCGCCACGTTACAGTACGGCGTGATCGGGCAAGTCGGGTCATACGAAACCTGAGATCCCTGACAAGACAGTTCAAGAAGGCCAGAAAATGCAGGGTGTTGTAGGACCCAGTTCCAGTTTCAGTCAGCACAAACACTTAGAGAAAAACAGCCAAAGATGTACATGCAATTTCATAGTCTTCCTGTTACAGCAACACAATCTTTTTTTGTTTAAAATATGCTATTAACTTGTAAAAAAATTGATTTAAAATTACTACAAACATTACCAAAGCCATTTAGTCATTTTAAACTCTAACATATTTAACGCAGAAAATTAAATTAAAACAAGCTGAAATCTCAAACACATTGCACACAGAGACAAGGAGGATTTATTATGTTTAACCAATTTCTAATATGAGACAGTATTTGAGGTGAGCTGGAAATAACATCAGTTCATGACTGTTTTGAAAAACAGTTCCAAACCACAACATTCTCCTGTGATACAAGTCTCTGTTCCAGATCATGTCACTAATCGTTACTAGTCAAACTAATTAAACTCTTAAGACTGAAATCACTCCCAGGTCTCGAAACTGTCCAGCGTTGCCATCACAGGGGAAGGTGTGGCTGTTAAACCCGCACAAGCTGTTTGAAGTCTTGGCATTCTTCTGGATCTCTTGAGTCCCAAATCTCATCTCCTACTAAATCTGTTTTCTTTCATCTCTGCAATATGGCCCGTGTTCGCTCTTTTCTGAATATTAATGAAGCTAGATCTCTAGACTACGTCTTCATCAGTTCCCGTATCGACTATTGTAATTCCCTCTCTAGGTCTCCCTGATAAATATCCGAACAGGATTTAATACATTCAAAACTTTGCCGCTAGAGTACTGACACACACACACACACACAGATCTGCTCATATTCATCCTGGTCTTCATCAGTTACCTGTTTCTTCCTGTCCTTCCCGTATTAAGGAAAAGCCATTTTCTCAGCACTTGTGCACGTACTGCACCAAGCCAGTTTAGTGTCGGGTCAGGAAACGTGGGCTTCAACAAGCAGTCTGGCTTGGGCTCCTCTCTCTGCCTTCCCATATTTGCTCCCGTGGCTCCAGAGCTACGCAGAGGTGTACCATTTTAATTTTTTCTACCAGATCCGCTAGCGTTATGTCGAAGCGCTAAGTGGAGAGCTAAGCACGGGACCTGCTCTGTCGTAGGCTGCACAGACCAGCACAAAGCGACATATCAGCCCCCAACCTCAAAGCACAGAGCAGCTGAGTGAGTCAAGGTTCTTTTGCATGGGAACATCTCAGATGCACTCGGCACAAACCTGTACGTGTGAGCTCACCACTTTATGTCTGACTGCTTTTCCAACCTGGATCAGTGCAACACAGCACTGGCAAAGAGACTTTTAGCAAAGGAGGGATCGAGGGATCGTCTGTGGCAGAACTGCGGATGAGGGAAGTGTAAGTATTCCAAAAATAATTTGTAGACTATCTGAAAGATGAACATGTCATCAACTTGTCAAGAACATCCAAGTAAGTTTACGACTTGTCATGAATCTCTGACGCCGTTTCATCCCGCCCACTGCCCCGCCCACTGCCCCCCTCGGCTCCGCCCCCATGGCCAACCCTCGTACTGCTCACTGTCCTTCATGTAGCTGCTACAGTTGAGCTCCATTCAGGTATTCAGGGATGAGCGACATTAGCATATCGTGCTTCACATCCATCTCCGTTCTCTCACATTTGAAGCTCTGCATAATCTTGTTTCTGTTTATTTCTGTTTGGAAGTAATCTGCTCACCGTAGCTCACGCTGTGTTTTCCTCTGTGGGTGGCAGAGCTTTTAGTGTTGCTGCAGCCAAACTCTGGGCTGCCCTCCCACCATCTCTCCAGGAC
Organism: Electrophorus electricus; assembly: GCF_041902795.1. NCBI lineage: Eukaryota > Metazoa > Chordata > Actinopteri > Gymnotiformes > Gymnotidae > Electrophorus > Electrophorus electricus. Next base: position 12,485,811 of record NC_137518.1, on the reverse strand, counting down.
TGTTCTTCTGCTACACCTGCCAAACTGCTAAAGTCTTACCTGTGTTCAAGACTTACCTCTATTAAAGACTAACCTCTATTAAAGACTTACCTGTGTTCAATACTTACCTGTGTTAAAGGCTTACCTCTGCTTAAGACTTACCTATGTTAAAGACTAACCTCTAATAAAGACTTTCCTCTGTTAAAGACCTTCCTCTATTAAAGACTTTCCTCTATTAAAGACTTACCTGTGTTAAAGACTTACCTGTTTTAAATGTAATGTGGTGGCCCGAGTGCCGCAGGACACACAGAATCTCTTGGCATGGACGAACATTTAATTAAAACATACAGACAACAGCACTCACGTGTATTACGAACGATGAACATGAACACAACACGGATAACATTAAACAAAGACGATAAACACGGATACGTTTAACAACGACGCGAAGCACGTTTAACATGAACATGCTGCATTAACATCTATAAGTACAATGACCAATACCCTGCACACAAGGACAAGGGTTTATATACACAAAGACGAGACACGGTGCAGGTGTGTGCAGGTGTGGTGACAAACAAAAGATCCTCCCACTTCACGGCCAAACCACGTGACTCGCAGGAGGCGAGCGTTTCATGACATTAAAGACTTACCTGTGTTAAAGACTTACCTGTTTTAAAGACTTTCCTCTGTTAAAGACTCACTTTCCATTCAACACTGTTCCACTTTCTCTCCCTGCTCCCGTCTGAGTTTTTTGCGATGTAGCCTCGGGTGTGAGCGAGGTACTCTGTAAATGTAACAAACAAATAAATAAACAATAAGACTACGAGAGGTGTGTTTTGGTGACCTCTCAAGACCTTTACAGATTCACCAGGGCAAAAGAGTCCAGGGCTGCAGAATGGCCCATATAGTGATCCATAGCTTTCATTCTACATTATGTATCTTACTTTTGGGACATTTTAGAATTGAAATAAATGTTTTTCAGACTGACAAAGTGCATTTGTTAGTTATAAGAGTGCACAGTTCAGCAGCATCAGTGTTTATTTAGGTCTCCATCTTGTTGTGCTGTTAATTTTTGAATAATTAATTACATTTATTTATCTTTTCAATTATTTTTTCTCTGTTTATTTGCTTGCTTGTGATTTCGCAGCAGTAGTAAATGTTTAGTGACTGTTTCACGTATGGACCAGGGCCTCAAAAGACCCTCTCATCATTGTAAGATGACAGGATAATGGGCACGCTTCCATTATCTGTGTGTGTGTGTGTGTGTGTGTGTGTGTGTGTGTATGTGTGAGTGCCCCACATAGAACCCATCTCATAGCACATGGATCTGACAGGGTGGTTCAGGGTCACCTCAGCTACAGATCTGTATCCTGCCCTCTACTCAGCTGTCTACAACTGCAGAACACACACACACACAAACACGCACAGGTGTGCACACACACATTTACACACACACACATTTTACACACACATGCGTGAGTGTGTGTGTGTTCTGCAGTTGTAGACACACTTACACACACACACACACACACACACACACACAGATGAATGATTTCCTCTAATTTCAGTCTTGCTGTATTTCAGCACCGTCATTAGGATCAGCAGCACAAGCATTTTAATGAATCACATTCCTGTAGGCACAAACCTGATGTTTCCACACACCTCAGTCTGCTTAAACTACACACACCTCAGTTTAATTAAACTGCACACACCTCAGTTTAGTTAAACTGCACACACCTCAGTCTGCTTGAACTACACACACCTCAGTTTAGTTAAACTGCACACACCTCAGTCTGCTTAAACTACACACACCTCAGTTTAGTTAAACTGCACACACCTCAGTCTGCTTAAACTACGCACACACACCTTTCAGGACCTACAGGCACTATGGACCATTCAGGACCTACAGGGGTCTGCAAGGGTGTGGTCTTAAGGGGTGTGGTTTGCAGGGGTGTGGACAGCAGTGGGAGGAGCCAAGAAGCTGAAGGTGCGACTGAAGGAGGAGCCAAGTTTCTGCACGTGTTCCTCATCCATCCATTCCATATTCCATCCTTCCTTTTCTCCTCCTGTAGGGAGACCAGAGATAAAAAAGCTGCAACAGAGCTGACCAAACGAATTGGTCTTCTGTGTTCTTTCATTTGCTTCTTGTGGTTATTGCATTGTGCTCTCGAGTGAGATGAAATAAAGTTGCCTGGGTTTCCAGCCGTAATCTTCCACCCCGGGTCCATGACTCTCCGCAGCCAATTTACCTCCTTAGTTCATTGTTTGCACTGCTGCTCTGACAGCCTCCACACTTGACAGAAACTATACCAAAACCAATAATGCGCCATCTTTAATTAGGGCTTTGGGTATGGTCTTTGATATATGCTATAATAGGCAGTTAGCAATGCACAGACCGACTATGCACTGAATGTCATTACTGGGAAAAAATTCTACTTTGGCATGGAACCACAGATCTGTCTGTGCATGATTGTGCATGATTGTGTTATATATGTATGAGAGTGGGTGTGTACAACTCTCCATCCTCAAATGTTCAGTCAAATCTGACAGTTACATGTACTTATTCTGGTTAGCTGGTCAGTTAGGAATATATTATCCGTATTATATTCAAACTCAAACTGCATTTATTAATTATAGTATAGTAGATGAGCAGAAGTGTCTTTTGGGTACTGTTATGTGAAAGCCCTTTCCAGAGCCTAAGAGGATGAGCTGAATGCAAAGGCACACAGCTCTTATTACGAGAAAGATAAGGAAACTGCATTTTTTATAAATATATATTGTCAATGCTGGTGTCAGGGTAGGGAAATAAATCACAAGCAAAGCACTGTACAGAGGCAGAACACTCGAGGTGCCTGGGTGCCTTTATCAGTGAGTGCTCCACAAACCCAACGTAATGCCAGAAGCCCGGCTCACAAAGCCCCGCCCAGCGTAGCCCCGCCCTGGGAAGCCCCGCCCTAGGAAGCCCCACCCGGCAATCAACCCAGCAGCTTATTTATCCCTGCAGGTGCAGTAACCCAGGGCCACCATCCGTGTGTCACTTCTTCCACCCTGACTCTCTGCCATGTGGCTTTGGCTGTCCACAAGACAGTCTCAGCCCCTTGGAGAGTGCCCCAGCATTCAGCACCATGGAGAGCGCTCTGTCTTTCAGGAGGCTCAGTTTCAGTTGCTCCTCAGTGCTGGACCAATCTTCCACCGCCATGGTTGGATGGACGGATATTCAAAATTGTAGTGAAGGACATGAGGTTTCCAGGTTTCTCTGAACACATTGTGTACTTCACGTCTCTGCATCTCTTGGTACAGTGCACTGAAGTTACTCCCCTTGAATATTCTTTGGAGATATATATATATATATATATATATATATATATATATATATATATATATATATATATATATATATATATATAAGCTTTGTCATCTTCTGAGAGTGCTCTCTGCCCCTCTTTCTCCTAACTCTCCTTCATCTACACACACAAACACACACACACACACACACACACAATCACAATTTTTGACAATCTCATACTCTTTTTGTAGTCACCTTTGTGTGGGGTCCTACGGTGGCTCTTTTCATGAACTCCGTTCTACAGCCTCACACGTGTTGTGTGTCTAATTTGAGTCTGTAGCCCTTTTGTACTGTGTCACACACTGGCAACGAGGCCATTATCGCCTGGGGTATTGCACTGTTGTACAGCGCCCTTACTTCATTTGGGAATCAAAATGACTTTTATTCAGCCACATGTGACACACACATGACATTTGTCTAGACCCACTTAATGCTGCTGCCGGCGGGCGGTGTGTGTGGAGTCAGGGGAGCCATGTGTGTCCTGTCTCCTCCTTCTCCCCGTGTGCTGCCCACTCCTCATAAACAGGCCTTTTATTACTGCTCAGACATGCACATTTGCAAAGCAAAGTCCTCGGTGCAGTGCATTTTCACTGCATTTTCACACGTTCCTGTCATCCCTGATGCTTGGGCCATCTTTTTATTTTAAAAAAAGCAAAAAGGTGTGGAAAAAGACAAAGGACAAGATCTACTGCCACTGTGGGAGCCACAACACTTAGTTGTATTTCACAGCATAACTACAGCATCAAGCTGTCAGGGCTTGGCAGGACCTGGTCATTTTTCTCCTTCTGACTGTAGCTCGTCCGCAACAAGCCCTGGCTGACGATGGCCTTTACTGCCGGACCGTATATTATGAGCAGTGCATCAGCCAGTCCTGTATTGTGTGGTCTGCGTCCTGAGTGGTGTGTTGTAACACCAGCAGCTACACAAGCATGTCCAACCAGAACTGAAAGCATTCGTGGACACACTGACAAGTGTCAAGGCGTGTGTAAGACTTGCGTAAGGGACTGTGTGTGTGCGTGTCTCTGTGGCTGTGTACTTCCTATGTGTCATTCCTTCTTTACCTACATTAGATCATTATCTGATGACCACTGCTTTACTTGACAAAATCGAATCAGCGAAATAACGATAAACAAAACAGCAGTGACACCATGTTGGACGTTTGTCTGTGATCTGACCTTTGGTCTTGTTTGAGTCCTCCTTCTCTTATTCCTGGTCAGAGCTTCCTTTGAACGAACCTTTGACCTCAGCTGCAGTAACCCTATTAAAAGTTCAGACTGAAGAAGACATCACACAGAAAACTGTATGTCTCTCTCTCTCTCTCTCTCTCTCTCTCTCTCTCTCGCTCCTGTGTTTTCTTTATTTATCTCTCCTTTTCTCTCTTTAAAAGGAAGACAGAGTCCTGGCACTTAACAGTGCACCTGAACAGGGTTGAGTTAAGGTCACAGGTAACATACAGCTGCAGACTAATACAAGGAAATGTCACGCATAACAATGATACCACTGCAGAGTCATTCACAACTCCACGCGTCTTTATTTTGCAATAACTCTTCCACAGTCCATTTGCACATTTGTCCTTGCAAATATGCTTCAGGTTTAAAGGTATTTTACACAATATTGTTTTGTAATTACCAATAAGTTATGAAATGGCTTTGGGAACCATTTTTTTTTAGTTTATAATGCTACAAAGTGCTCACTTGTGGGGTTGGACTGAATACAATCCATTCAAAGTGTTTTCAGTGAGTTTTTTTTTTTTTTTTTTACTCCAGTGACTTTCATATGTTGGGATAAGACTTTAAACGACACTATAAATCAAACAGTAAAAAAGTACAAGTCAGACGAGCAACAAGAGTCCTTAGACTCCTTAAATGTTCTGTTACTACATAATCGCAACGGGAGAATTGTAACGGTGAGGAGGCCGATGCATGTGCGGAGAAGAGCGAGATTTATTCAGGGCAAATCCAGAGTCGGTGTAATGGTCCAGGGTCATATAACCAATACGGAGAGTACGGGGATACATGATTAACAAACAAAAACACACAAAGGCAAATGAGAAGCAGGCTAAAACAAAAGACGCTAGGAAAAACTCAAGGCTAAGACATACGAAAGCTAGTATAAACACAAAGGCATGGAGTACAAAGGAACATAACCATACGAAATAAACATTCAATGAACAGGCAAAACACAGGGCACAAGGCAGGGCTTAAATACAATCAACTAAATGAGGGATAGGTGTAGAAAATCAAATGAGGGGCAGAGAAAATAAAACTATGAAATGGAACTAATAAATACAAGACAGGGAAAACATGGAACACGGAACCCGGGAGGGACTAATTGTGACAAGAAGATGTTTGCTATTAAAGAGTGCGGTGGCCCACTGTAAAACCCACTAACCAGACTTTCTATTTATTATTTTTTTTATTGATAAAGTTTATAGAACACACCAGACTAATAGGTCAGGGCTAGTAACAGGTGAGTGATGATCAGACAGCTAGTAACAGGTGAGTGAGGCTCAGACAGCTAGTGACAGGTGCATGATGATCAGACTACTAGTAACAGGTGATTGAGGATCAGACTGCTAGTAACAGGTGAGTGAGGCTCAGACAGCTAGTGACAGGTGCATGATGATCAGACTACTAGTAACAGGTAAGTGAGGATCAGACAGCTAGTAACAGGTGAGTGAGGATCAGACAGCTAGTAACAGGTGAGTGAGGATCAGACAGCTAGTAACAGGTGAGTGAGGCTCAGACAGCTAGTAACAGGTGAGTGAGGATCAGACAGCTAGTAACAGGTGAGTGAGGATCAGACAGCTAGTAACAGGTGAGTGAGGATCAGACAGCTAGTAACAGGTGAGTGAGGCTCAGACAGCTAGTAACAGGTGAGTGAGGCTCAGACTTCCATTCAGACTGGTTTGCGAGGGGCTATTAACTGAAGGGTCATACAACTCCATCAGAAAATCACTGTGATGGTATCTCTGAACTCTGTGGTTTTGGAGGACTACTGCTGTTGTTGTTGTTTTGTCTATTCTCTTATCATCACCCTTAAACCACTGACATTTGGTGACAAATCACCTCCTGACTAATTGGCAGGAGAAAATTTGTGTCCTCAAGTTCACCAAGCCGACCCTTTTGACCTTGGATATCGCAGATACTACGGGAAAGTATTCAGAGGTTGTCACCTGTTAAAAAATAAATAAACAAACACACAGCGGTCCCTCCACAGACACACTGTCGGGAAGCCACGGCCATTTCATTATCGGCAGCACAGATACGGCAGGCCAGGTAGAGCCTCTTTACGGTTCTCCCAGCGGCCCCCTGGCCACACCCACGTCCGCTAATGGCTTCCGTGTGTGTGGACACTCATCACTCCTGCACCCCTGGAACTTAAATGTCACAGCACTAATATTCTCCCATATCCCCAGACCCTGCCAGCTTTAATTACGACCTGCCGCTAGAGAGGACCGGAACAGGGCCCACTCCTGCCGAGAAACTTTCCGACCACGCATGCTACACAGGTTTCGCGGCAACCGAGATGATCTGTCATTACTATACATGCGTAAACGGTACATCAGGGAGATGCTGGCATGCCGATTCAGTTCGCCACCACAACAGATATTTTCCCTTTTTTCGTGCAGCAGAATTCAAACATATCTGTGCAGCTTTGCTAACATCATAGACAAGTAATACAGGCGCAATAACAAGCTCCCTGACAGCCATTTCCATACATGTATCACCGCCGAACATGGAGAGCCGTGAAAATGAACTTTGATTTGATTAAGAAGCTGCGGTAACCTCGTTCTCTCCGCACCCCATAAAGAGTGCCAGAGTCATTTTAACCTTCGATATTTCACTCATTTATTTCCATCTCTCAGGGTGCATTTCTCCCCCACACGCAGACGTGTGTAAGACGTGTGTGAAATCGAATCAGCTTTTTTTTCCTTATCCGTCTTCTTTGGTCTGGAGTATTAGCCGACGCCTCTGCACACGGAATCCTACAAGCCCCCGTGGTGCCTCGTCAACCTCACGGCAAACAAACTTCGCTTTCCTCCAAAACCTATCACACTTTTTACTGCTCATCTTCCTATTAGATCCGTCTCTAATGCCTGTCAGAGGTGACCAGAGTAGTGGGTGATTCTCTTGAGGTTGTAGCGATGAACACTCCCCTAGAAACGATGCTGCCGCAGGCCAAAACAAAATCTCCTGCAGTAGTGAAGCTGCCTGGAATCAGCTCTCTGCTGTAGAATCTCAGCCGCGAAGCCCAAAGAACAGCCTAAAGGCCTGTTCTCAGACCAGCAAGAAAACATTTGGCCTTCTGTGTTGCCTGTTTGGAGGAGGATTTAAGGAGATGTTTGTAGCTTTGAAATTAGACCTGGAGATTTGTTCATTTGTGGCAGCTGGTACTTTACAGATACACTGCCTAACTCCTCTTCAGTTCTATCTGTTACTAACTCCTCTTCAGTTCTAGCTGTTACTAACTCCTCTTCAGTTCTATCTGTTACTAACTCCTCTTCAGTTCTATCTGTTACTAACTCCTCTTCAGTTCTAGCTGTTACTAACTCCTCTTCAGTTCTATCTGTTACTAACTCCTCTTCAGTTCTAGCTGTTACTAACTCCTCTTCAGTTCTAGCTGTTACTAACTCCTCTTCAGTTCTAGCTGTTACTAACTCCTCTTCAGTTCTAGCTGTTACTAACTCCTCTCCAGTTCTATCTGTTACTAACTCCTCTTCAGTTCTGTCTGTTACTAACTCCTCTTCAGTTCTGTCTGTTACTAACTCCTCTTCAGTTCTATCTGTTACTAACTCCTCTTCAGTTCTATCTGTTACTAACTCCTCTTCAGTTGTCTGTTACTAACTCCTCTTCAGTTCTGTCTGTTACTAACTCCTCTTCAGTTCTATCTGTTACTAACTCCTCTCCAGTTCTATCTGTTACTAACTCCTCTTCAGTTCTATCTGTTACTAACTCCTCTTCAGTTCTGTCTGTTACTAACTCCTCTTCAGTTCTATCTGTTACTAACTCCTCTTCAGTTCTATCTGTTACTAACTCCTCTTCAGTTCTATCTGTTACTAACTCCTCTCCAGTTCTATCTGTTACTAACTCCTCTTCAGTTCTGTCTGTTACTAACTCCTCTTCAGTTCTATCTGTTACTAACTCCTCTTCAGTTCTGTCTGTTACTAACTCCTCTTCAGTTCTGTCTGTTACTAACTCCTCTCCAGTTCTATCTGTTACTAACTCCTCTCCAGTTCTATCTGTTACTAACTCCTCTTCAGTTCTGTCTGTTACTAACTCCTCTTCAGTTCTATCTGTTACTAACTCCTCTTCCTTCTTTGCTCTTTCCTCTCTCCCTCAATCCTACCTCCTCCTCCTCCTCCTCTCTCTCTCTCTCTCTCTCTCTCTCTCTCTCTCTCTCTCTCACTCACTCTGCTCATCTCTTAGCATATGGCAGGAAACCAGGAATAGTTCTGACCTACTTGGAACTCACCATCAGCCTCTCTCTCTCTCTCTCTCTCTCTCTCTCTCTCTCTCTCTCTCTCTCTTTCTGGCCCTCTTGGTTCAGATCTGAGAAAGGAGCAGTGCAACGCGGTAAATCTTGCTGACATCCCTGGGCCAGTTGCAATTCTCACCACAAAACATTTAAGATGCAGCTAGTTGAAGTAAAATCTGCCCCTTACTGGATCAGGTATTAGGTGTGTTAAATCTGCCCCTTACTGGATTAGGTACTGGGTGTGTTAAATCTGCCCCTTACTGGATTAGGTACTGGGTGTGTTAAATCTGCCCTGTACTGGATCAGGTACTGGGTGTGTTAAATCTTCCCCTTACTGGATCAGGTACTGGGTGTGTAACCAATGCAGGTTTTCAGCCAGGACAAAAAATGTAAAAAGACAGGAATGATCTTTGTCTGTCCACCATGTCCCCCCCCACACCACACCACCCACACACACACACACACACACACACACACACACACACACACACACACACACACACACACACTGTGGATGGTTCTAACCCTCTATATATATATATATAAAACCTTTGTTCCACTTTTTGTTGATCGAAGACTCCTAGCTTGAGCTGTGCAGTACTGACTGCTGTTCTCCTCATGGGTCTGAGTGGTCCATTCTCACCTCTTTCCCAGAGCTGAGCCATTTGTATACTCGAAGGTCACGATCAATGTCTAACGTTAAAACAAGGCCGCACGAGGTGAGGTCCTCTCGAATCAATGGCATCACCATTTAAATTTCCAACAGCAGTGTTCCTATTGAAGTCTGGTCTTTTCAGAGCTCATTCGTTTTTCCTTAAGTGTTTCAAGGCAAAAAGACTCAGGAGGCAGAAAAATATCATTGCAGATTTTTTTGGTATTTGAAGCAATCTTAATGCCATTCCAGTTAAAATAGTTTAAATAGTTCACGACTCAATTCATTATTCAAATGTGTGTGTGTGTGCGTTTGTGCATCTGCATGCATGTGTGTGTGTCTGTTTCTTTTTTTTACTAATACCCTGAATTCATTTTGTGACTTGGTTCTGTGTCCTGCAGTGACTAAAGTGAAACAGAATGACAGCAATACTGGGCTAGGGTTAGAGTTAGGGTTAACCCTAACTTTAACCCTTACTGACCAGACCACACACTACACACTACACAGCACACAGCACACACTACACACTATATACTACACACTATAGAGTACACACTACACACTATACAATATACACACCATACACTATACAGTACACACTACACTACACACACCATACACTACACACTATACAGTACACACTACACACACCATACACCATTGACTATGCACTACACACTATACATTTGATTTATTTTTTAATAAAGCATGGGTGGAGGAGAAGGAGACATGTTCTGAGACCAGGGTGGAGAAGGAGGCATGTTCTGAGACCAGGGTGGAGGAGGAATGTTCTGAGACCAGGGTGGAGAAGGAGGCATGTTCTGAGACCAGGGTGGAGAAGGAGGCATGTTCTGAGACCAGGGTGGAGAAGGAGGCATGTTCTGAGACCAGGGTGGAGGAGGAATGTTCTGAGACCAGGGTGGAGAAGGAGACATATTCTGACACCAGGGTGGAGAAGGAGACATGTTCTTAGACCAGGGTGGAGAAGGAGGCATGTTCTGAGACCAGGGTGGAGAAGGAGGCATGTTCTGAGACCAGGGTGGAGGAGGAATGTTCTGAGACCAGGGTGGAGGAGGAATGTTCCTAGACCAGGGTGGAGAAGGAGACGTGTTCTGAGAACAGGGTGGAGAAGGAATATTCTGAGACCAAGGCATGTCAGACAGCAGAGGAGACAGGAGGAGTTTTGCTCTGCACTGGGACCGATCTCGAAGCACCTTGGTCTCTGACGGAGATGTTCACCAGATGTTTTTTAAAAGATTCTCCATTTCAATTGCAGTCACATGGAAGGCATTTATGTATATAGTGGTAGCTCGCCTACCATCACCTACCGTCATCAAGGTCATTAGAGCAGTGGTAGCTCTGTGGTTAAGGTACTGGGCTAGTAATTAGAAGGTTGCTGGTTCAAGTTCCATAACTGCCAGGCTGCCACTGTTGAATCCCTGAACAAGACCCTTAACCCTCAAGAAGTGTAAGTCACTTTGGATAAAAGTGTCAGGTGCATGTAGAACAGGAGGGGAAAGGTTGGGTGTAAGGCTAATGTGGTGTTTGGGTTTGTGTCTTGTCTTGGTGGTCTGTTGTGGAACAGACCTGTGAAATCAAAGCCAAGAGTTATTCTCTGCAGGGGCAGAGACCCCTGGGCTGGGAAGACTAATTAGTTTCATTAACCTGCTCTGGAGATAAAAACAATTGATGTAATGTAATTGAAATGCCCCCCCCCCTTCATTCTCTCTCACTCTCTCTCTTTTTTTTTGCATTTAGCATTAAATGGAGACAAATGACATCTCATTTAAAGAGAGAGACCTTCCATATTACAGTACAAAAAGTGCTTCCTCCAGCACCACAGACCTTCGTTAGAACTGGACAATAATTTCATGTTTACTGTTCTCAGTAATAACCCCATATTTTACTGCAGCTACTCTTACCATAATTATCAACAACCAATTAGTTTACAATATACGGGGAACGCATATCATCATGATCTGTGTATTTTTGTGTGTGAGCGTGTGTGTTTGGCTGATTATGTGTGTGAGCGTCTGAATGAGGAATGGGGAGGGGGGCCGTGACATTTGTAAGGGTCTGTCGGCAAGTGTGTCCGTGGGGTGCCTCCTTTCTCACCATTTCACCGTGGGCAGACATGTTGGTGTTCCCACACAGCGTGGCTGCATTCACTAATGACCTTTTGGACACAAGGACTCGATGGATCGCCTCCAGACGGAGCGCCGCTCGCACCTACGGAATGGGCTGTGCGACGGAATTTGCAGCTTGTCTGCCCTCTCCCGCACGACGAGGTTTTGCGTCGTTTCATATTAGCAATGAATGCTGGGAAAAACAGACCAGCAAGTTATTTCGAAACCACAGCAAGACCGGGATATGTGTTTTTACGAAACCACAACATTTGTGACGTTTCAGTTAGTTTTTGATGAAAAGGTTTTAAGAATATAAGGATAAAATTAAGAATGCATTTGATGATTTCTAGGCCCAGTTTTCCATTTTTTAGGCCCAGTTTTCCAGTTATAGCGGTAATGTTTGGGGCGAGTTCTCAGCGCCGTCACGCATCTCTAGCACAGTAACGAGCATTACCGGCGAGACCAACCCGCACTCTGCAGCCAAACTCTGGCTCCGCCTCACGGCTGCCGCCTGCCCACCAGCGCCGCCCCCAGCCCTGGGGTGGGAAGCAGCCGTGCAGCCTGGCAGGAATTAAGAGGGATTACGCGGGGATTACGTTCCTCACCGCAGTGGACGCCTCAGGGCCCTTCTTCTTTTCCTCCGTCTCTTTTACTGAGACGAACGGAAAACAGTTGCAAGCGGTTTAACCAGCACACGAGCGATCCAAGAGACTGCCGTGCGTGACGCCGTCTCACCCGTCTCCTGCCATTAGGGACGATAAACGCTGGAGTCAGCCGGGAGCTCCAGGTAGCGCGCTGCTACGTCTCCGAAGTCTGCGGAAGTCTCTTTGGAATCTTCTGTTCCTCTTTATTTCCGTTGGCGTGGCTCCACGGAGCAGCGGGAGGGTGGAGCGCCGCGTCTGGTACCTGCTCAGACCGATTTGAGTCAGCGAAGCTGCGCAGCGGTGGGGGACGGCGTCTCCTTCATCCTGCCTCCTCCTCATCGTCACCTGAACTCCAGGAGGCAGGTTTCTCTCACCTGGGGCTCATAACGGCTCCTCCCTGTCTCCTCAAATGCATCACAGTTTCCCTCTCTTTCTCTCTCTCAGTTCAGCTAAACTCAAAGCTTCATAGGTGTGAATGTCATACTTACTAAAGCGGTTAACAAGCAATCCGGAAAACTGGGTTATGAACAAAGCAGACCAAGTTCCAAAAGTGATATAAACAGCGGAAGAAAATGCCAGGGAGACTCGGGCCAGAGCCTCGCTGGTCGGCTCCTACACGGTGACAGCGTCTATTCCAGTCCTCTTCACAACAAATGGAAGGGTTTTCTCATGACTGCACCCTAGAAACACCAGGATGATTCTACAAGGTTTCTTAGAGAACGGTTTCCTAACTAAATCATAACCAATATTTGTGCTTCCCGATGAGTCCTTGAGAAATCACATAAGCTCAGGAAAAATTGTTTCGTTTCTCATTTAGAAAGACTTCCAAATAGTCGGTCACTTGCCACTGGGAACACAGAGGTTAGGGGGCAAAGGTTTGTTTCTTTAGCATGTCATATTCTGAATTTTCTTTCAGCAGTTCATCGAGCTCTGCTGAAACCAGAACATCTACACCTGCGCACTCACATCACCAAGTCGTTCCTAAATTCCACATTTGCTAGTTTTAAACTTGCACATTCAAGTAGAAAATAAAGATGCAGATGTTGGAGAGAAGACTCGTAACCACCTTACATCTGCAAGATGAGGTTGTTATTCTGTACCCTCCTGTACTTGGTGGAGGGATGATGTGTCTGACACACAGGTCTGCAGAGGCTTACCCAGAATCCTTTTCAGAAGCCTGCAGAGGTTTGTACAGAGGCTTCTGATCTCTACACAGATGATTTAATAAGGACACAGAATCTCTATGATCCTTTATGTGTAATGTTATTAAGATTTCTAATTCAATGTTTTTCTATTACCTCAATCCTACCACAAACACATGGACATGTCTAAAGCTCCTGACCCCTCACCCCACTCTGTCATGTTGTGGAAATGTGGTATGATGGATTTTGGTGCCTAGTGCTATTTAGCAAAGCTCTCACACTTAAACGGATGGACACATTGACCTTTGATTAAGCACAATAAACCATTCCACAGCCACATCTCTCTCTCTCTCTCTCTCTCTCTCTCCTGTGTTTACCTTATCCCTTCTCCTTACTAAGCGGTTTTAAAATCATTGCCCTCTACAGAATAGTCGCGTGTTCTTATTCAAATCCAGAACCTGGACTGACATTTGCAGATGACTTTTAATAAGGCACCACTTTGTTTACACTCGTAAAGTAACTGTCATCTACGCGTCACACGACGCTGGCGACGGAGAGACGTTTACACGCAGCAGCAGTGACGTGTCCTCTTCTCTCTGTCTTAATGTTGAAGACGTTGTATTAAAAGTCACAATTTTCTTCCTCTGGGTGTTTTCTGTTTGTTGTACTTCTTTGGAAAAACAGAATTCAACATGAAATCTACCTTTGGGAGTCAGTAAGCACAAACACACGGTGTAGATTCAAAAACTACAAATGTAAAGACAGCAGGACTATAGAACCTGAACAAACTCACTATCATTATCAGGCAACAGCAGTAGCTGTTTGGGACAGAGTTTTATCTGGAGTACACGGTAGTCATTTCTATAGTTTGAAGACATTGATTAGAGAATGATACTAGTTCTGCTCCATTACAGGGTGTCAAGGATTTCCGGAGGACGTAGGGAGATCCATCTGGAAAAACTCATCCAAACATGTTTATCGCATTTTTTACTTTGTCAGATTTGTTTACATTTGATTTGTCCATAAAACAGTGCAGTCAGCTCCCGTAGGGAAAGTGCTGTGTTCAGGTTTCTGAAAGTGGCCTGTTAAGAGTAGCAGCTTTATGACGAAGGATTTTCTGCCAAAAGAAAAACATTGAAAACTGCAGTTCGCTGGTTGGCTGGTGATAAAATATACAAACTAAAGAAAAAGACATCACGAAATCTGACTGCTGGTCTGAACATCGCCAAAGTTTGCATGACTGTAATTATATCGTGAGACTGGCAGAGCTTAAGATGGTTCTAGAATATTCCAGAAAAATAAGGCCACTGCCCCCACACCCTACAACACCACCATCACCAAAACCTTTGGTCCTCTCTCCATTCAGATACTTTCAGATGCTTCAGATGTTCTGTGTTCGTTCTCCACACATCATCTACAAAACTGAGCTGCGTTGTTTTTACAATCCTGTAATCCAGTCTGGTCAAGCCAATATTTTCCTACTTCATTAACATTACTAGACATAATCTATCAGTGGGGGTGTGTGTGTGTGTGTATATGTGTGTGCAGCAAGAGAGTGGTTGCCGCGGTGACAAGGGCCGCATGCATGATGGACAGTTTCCTTCAAACTGACTGACGTGCTTCCTGCACCAAAACGTGTGTTTAGACTGACACACAAACGCAGCTGACGGACATCTTCCGTGTAAATCTGCCTACACCACAATGCTTCCTCTCAGGTAAAGTGTTTTGCAGTGCCGGCGTCTCTGAGAAGATGATCAGTGAGCAAAGCGATCAAATTTTTTTTTCTTTTTCTTTTTAATTTTTTTTTTTACCAGACGAGGGCCTTGTGCCATGTCACAGCTTGGTTATTTCCCCCTTCCACCACGTCAGAAGTCAGCGCAGGCTGCATGACGATAGCTCGTTCATTTGAAAACACGGGGAGATCAAACAGCCTTCCTATACAACGCAAGGGTAGAGCGATCCGTAGGAGCCCCCGTAAAGCCGACGCACGCTGACAGGTGTGTGATTGCGCTGTGGATACGTTATCCACGAGCGCAGAACGCAGGGTTTCGCGGAGGACTCAGGCCCGGCTCCTGTCATCTCTAAGTAAAATAACACACGTTGACATAAATGGGTCCCTCATGTTTTGGCAGAGCAAAGCCTGAGATATATTTAGATGCTAACCGATTCTGTATTTCCCGCGTGACTTTCGGCGTTGGCTCTGCTGTTCCGATCTCTCTTTGTCTTTTCCTCCCTCCTTCGTCTGTCACTCTCTTGTGCCCTCGGTTCACTCTTTTCCCGCCGGCCAAGGGATCGCCGCGCCGAGACGCCGTTCTACGCACGCTGTCCTGCGTCCTCCGGAAGTCGTCGGTGCAGAGCAACCGAGTCTGGTAGCCTCTCCCCGCTGTCGATATCGCGCGGAAGACGAAGGAGCTGCCTCGTCGAAATACAATAAAGACATTTTCACTCCGGAAGAACGGGATCGATGGATGTCTCTCGAGGCCGGCTTTGCTGTAATGGTCATGCATAAAACAGCAAAGAGATCAGTAGTTAATCATAATGATTTTGCCACAGCGACTCACCGAAGGGGGCCAAGCCAAGAAGAGAAAGTAACATCAGTTGGCTCATGCTTGTTTACTTTGTTCCCCACTCCAACCTGAAAGAGTTGAAGAGCCCTACATGTTTCACACAGTATCCCCCCACTGGCAGACAGAGAGGTGGAAAGGCAGAGAGGTTATATAAGGTCAAGCATTTACATCCAGGTCAAGTAATGAACGATTGGTGCATGACAGCAAGCAATCGTTTTGCAGGAAGTATCACAGCAGTGGGAAATTGACCCGGCTGAACAGTGCGCGAGGCGGCCGAGCTCCCCCGTGCCCAGGCTTCTGGTCCCGATAGGAGAGGCTTCGTGTAAAACATGAACGCACATCTATGCATATTTATGTCTTACAAAAAATGGTGCCCACAATCTTTCGTCTTCGCATTGAATGGATGTGCATGACGCGCCGGTGGAGAAGAAGTTTCACGGAGATATTGGCGCACGATCGGAAGCGGACCGGATCGGTGTTCATTCCTTTAACCTTCCTTCCATTTCTTCCAGTGAACGGGATGTGTGAGCGCGTGTGCCGCTTTTTTCTGTTTGGATTTGTTATCTTTTTTTCTTCCTACCTCCCTCCATGAATATATATTCAGGCATGGAGGGGTGTGTGAACATCTTCAACCAACACGCGGAGGCTTTGAAGTGTAAATGTGCGTTTGAGACTCCGTGATGAACATCTCTGCATCTGCGCACCATCAGCGGGGCCTTAAACCACTGTTGGAGTCTCTCGTAGTTAATGGTGTCGTTGACTTTTCAGTGATGTCACGGTTTGTGGTTCATTTTAAACTATTTTCTCATTATGAAAGAGTCCCTCGTTAATTTTATGCTAATTCAGCTCACATGTTTAATTATGTAGTCACATATTCACAATATAAAAATGATGATTATGAATTTCTGGAGAATAACAGTTCCACTTGAATAAACTATCAAACAAGCTGTACTGTGAACTGCAAGATCAGAAGACGGAAGGAAAGCTGATTCTTCATGAGGCTGGTTTGGATACAGGAAGGAGTTATAGTCTGTTTCGTTGTGGACGGATGGTTTGAGGGTAGGCTATAGGGTGAACACACATCTCTGATTCTGATCGTGTGTGTGTGTGTGTGTGTGTGTGTGTGTGTGTGTGTGTGTGTGTGTGTGTGTGTGTGTGTGTGTGTGTGTGTGTGTGAGTCTTGAGCAGGAGACATTATTAATTGTGTACACACATGCATACACCTGCTCGCGCTCACACACACACACACACACACACACACACACACACATACACAGACACGTACACACATACACACACACGTACACACATGCAATAAAAGTCCACTTTAATTCTTTTATTCTGGGGCAGAAAGCATCAAATGAGGTGAACATGATGGAGAGAGGGAGAGTGTTAGAAAGCGAAGAAAGAGCGAGAGATGGAGAGAGGGAGAGTGGGAGAAAGTGAAGAAAGAGACAGGTAGACTGGGAAAGGACGTGTCCACTAAGGCGATCATGATACTTAAATCTCACCACACTGGATGCAGTTGTCCGAACACTTTCACCTACAGTGGGATTAGTCGTAAACATCCAAACAGGAAGGTGAAGCTTTGATGCCCCCCACCCCACCCCATCCTCAAGTCCCTCCTGCACCGACTGATACGTTTGCTAAAATACAGCCATTAAAACCACAGAATTATGTTCCACAAGGTTATGAGGGGAAAGACTAGATCTGACACGATGGGTTTCGCTGCTGCAGACATCAGAGGAACATAAATAATGGGAAATAGATAGATACAGTCACGTGTATGAGATACATATGTGTGATAAACACAGTCACGTGTAAGATACATATGTGTGATAAACACAGTCACGTGTATGAGATACATATGTGTGATAAACACAGTCATGTATGAGATACATATGTGTGATAAACACAGTCGTGTATATGAGATACATATGTTTGATAAACACAGTCACGTGTATGAGATACATATGTGTGATAAACACAGTCACGTGTATGAGATACATATGTGTTATAAACACAGTCGCGTGTATGAGATACATATGTGTGATAAACACAGTCACGTGTATGTGATACATATGTGTGATAAACACAGTCACGTGTATGAGATACATATCATGTGTAACTGTTAAGGTAGACACACGCGCGCGCACGCACACACACACATGCACATGCACACGCACACGCACACACACGTGCGCACACACACACACACGTGCACACACACACACACACACACACATGTTATTTTACCACCAGAAATATAACCCTAAAATGTTTAGCCTTTTGACTGTTAATCTGACCAGGCTCATTATGTGTCTGCGCTGATTCCCGGCCCGGAGCGCGTTGATAAACCTCCTGCTGATTCCCG
>NC_137518.1:12442500-12457500 GCF_041902795.1 Electrophorus electricus | reverse complement strand
CACACACGCGCGCACACACACACAAAACACACACACACACACACACACACACATGGCAAAGGGCAGCAAAGGTTTAACACTTGTCTTAATGAGTGAGGTAATCTGACTCTTAAACGTGTTAAATGGACATTGACTATGTTCTAATTATCTCAGCCTTGTTTGCGTGGTTACACTCCACCATATGCCTCAACATAAGTTAAAACAGGAAGCTTTTTCCCTGGGCAGTAGACAGCTTTCCAAGACCAACTCCGGAAATTCCCACTTGCCAATATTCTACTTCTGTCCAACATCTCCTGCTCAGTTAGAGAGAGACTAACACTTGAACATGTAGTTCCAGATCTCTACAGCCTCTGAGTGCTTTTCCCTACTGAATTCATTGTTTCAGAGATCTTCACACAACTCTCTGCACAAAGACACAGCTGGACACTAATGTTTGTTTATGCTCAAAATGACATTAAATTACAAAAACCTGCAATTGTGTCAATCCTTTAGCACTGGTGTTGGCATTCCTGGTCTATCCTGGCATTCCTGGTCGCTCCTGGCATTCCTGGTCCATCCTGACAGACTCCCTGCCTCCAGGAGGGACATGTGACCATATAAACAACACTCCCAGAGTTCCATGAGGAAAAGAACTCAAACAGGGGGCAGAGAGATGCTGAATAAGGTCGAATTTAACATGAAGCAATCCAGTGTGTGACATAGCAGTGTGTGACAGACCAGTGTGTGACAGAGCAGTGACAAACCAGTGTGTGACAGACCAGTGTGTGACAGACCAGTGTACGACAGACCAGTGTGTGACAGACCAGTGTGTGACAGAGCAGTGACAAACCAGTGTGTGACAGACCAGTGTACGACAGATCAGTGACAGACCAGTGTGTGACAGACCAGTGTGTGACAGACCAGTGTGTGACAGAGCAGTGACAAACCAATGTGTGACAGACCAGTGTACGACAGATCAGTGACAGACCAGTGTGTGACAGACCAGTGTGTGACAGACCAGTGACAAACCAGTGTGTGACAGACCAGTGTATGACAGATCAGTGACAGACCAGTGTGTGACAGACCAGTGTGTGACAGACCGGTGTCAGACCAGTGTGTGACAGACCAGTGTGTGACAGACCAGTGTCAGACCAGTGTGTGACAGACCAGTGTACGACAGACCAGTGCCAGACCAGTGTGTGACAGACCAGTGTGTGACAGAGCAGTGACAAACCAGTGTGTGACAGACCAGTGTGTGACAAACCAGTGACAAACCAGTGACAGACCAGTGACAAAGCAGTGTGGTACAGACCAGTGTGTGACAGACCAGTGACAGACCAGAGCCGGACCAGTGAAAAGTGTCCCACAAGTCTTTGCATGCTTGGCTGCATCTGCCCACTTTCTTCTTATGTCACATGCTTCCCATAAGGTCAGGAGGTCATTCGGTCAGTTTCAAACAGCAGATAAACATTATCAAAGAGTTTAGTACCAGTGACCTAGCAAACAGGTGACCTCTGTGTCATGATGACATCTCACCTTCGACACCATTGGCCCATCACTGAGCTGGTGACCTTAGATGAACCCGTGTCCCTCCAGATGTTCACACCCCTTTTTCTCTCCATGAAATATTCTTCAAAACATCCAAACAAGGCAGAAAACCATGTGCAGGTAACAGAGTCTTAGAGCAGGAACCGTGGGCGGCATGACAATGCGCCCCCCCCCCCCCCCCCCCCGAACCCTGCACGCCCACCAAGACGGAATGTGCGGTTGTTTGGTGAAACACGCTACGAGCAGACACAGCCGGTCTCTGCACGGAAGAGGGTGTCTGCAGAGATTCAGGGATTCCAGTCACCCAGGACAGGATCTCCTTTCCTCTCCTACGCTGGCCTCCCCTGCAAGTGTTGCAGCATAATTTGCACATCGGGCCCAAGGACTCCAGCTGTGATGAAAGGAAAAAAAATTCATTATTCATCTGGTTGTAAATGCAGGAACACGGGCTAATGAGCCGTACGGCGTTATGCAATTAAAAAAAAAACTGTTGGAGGATATTTAGCGATGTTTTATGCACTCATTTCCAAAGCCAAGTTGCACTAATGGGTGTCAGAAGTGAGGTGGTGTGTGGCGTTATGGATGTCTCCATGTAGTATCCGCTCTCCAGTTCTTCCAGCTAATGGCACTGGAAATCACGGGGGATAAGTGCCCTTTGTGGTAAATTGTTTGTCATGGTCAGGTGGCCACAAGGGGCTTCAGAGTTTTCAGAAACAAGGCAGGTGTCATCAGCGAGGTTGATATCCGGAACGTTCCTGTCGTGGTTCCTCTTGCAGTCTGGAAGAAGGTTAGTAAACCTGTGTGAACAGTGTCAGAACCCGAGACCTTCTCCGGCTGCCCTGTCAGCTAGCAGCACAGTAATATATCAGAGACAGAGAGAGAGAGGGAGAAAGAAAGGGAGAGAGGGAGAGAGGAAGAGAAAGGGAGAGAGGGGAAGAGAGAGAGGGAGAGAGAGCGAGGAAGAGAGAGCTAGGTGAAGAGAGAGGGAGAAAGAAAGGGAGAGAGGGAGAGAGGAAGAGAGAGGGAGAGGGGAAGAGAGAGAGGGAGAGAGAGAGAGAGAGAGAGAGAGAGAGAGAGACAGCATGTGAATGAAGCTCCATATGCAGGGAATGGTTCATTAAGACACATATCCATCTCCATCTGGTTTAATGATGTTTGCTCTCACTTCACTGGCCCTCATCGTTGCCTCCTCCATCAGTCATATCTGATTAGTCAAAATGTGATGAATGGGGCTCCTCATTCAAACACCATGGGTCCAAGTTAAACAGAGACAAGTGATCACCCTCCCGAGAAGTTCCAAACATGTACCAGCAACCGTGGCGATGGACCAGAAACAAAAAGTTTATAAAGGAACCCATAAAAGCATTTCCATCACTACATCGGAAAAGCATTTCCATCTCTACATCAAGAAAACATTCCCATCTCAACATCAAGAAAGCATTCCTATCTCGACATCAGGATAGCATTCCCATCTCTACATCAAGAAAGCATTCCCATCTCTACATCAGGATAGCATTCCCATCTCTACATCAGGATAGCATTCCCATCACTACATCAGAATAGCATTCCCATCACTACATTAAAGAAAGCATTCCCATCACTACATCAGAAAAGCATTCCCACCCCTACATCAAGAAAGCATTCCCATCACTATGTCAGAAAAGCATTCCCATCTCTACATGGGAAAGCATTCCCATCAC
The DNA here is from genome assembly GCF_041902795.1 of Electrophorus electricus. Taxonomy (NCBI): domain Eukaryota; kingdom Metazoa; phylum Chordata; class Actinopteri; order Gymnotiformes; family Gymnotidae; genus Electrophorus; species Electrophorus electricus. Next base: position 12,454,273 of record NC_137518.1, on the reverse strand, counting down.
AACATTTAGATAGCATTCCCATCACTACTTCACAACCTACTCCTCTCCCCGTTCTTTCCACACCCTCATCTCTCCACAACTCTCTATCCAGTTCTCTCCTCTCTGCCTCCACCCCACCCCCCCCACCCCTGTGTATTTTAAGTCTGGCAAAACTGCTTTCCAAACACAAAGAGCATTATGCATGAGCCCCAGAAGGTCTCGGAGCATCCTCCATGCTGTCACCCTTCTCCGACACTCCGAGATGTCACCCAGGCCTCCCGTTAAGGATGGTCCTCTGCTCAGCCTGGCAAACATCAAAGTGTGGCCTGTCACTGTCCCTGCGAGATGATGATCAGGACGGCTACCCAAATGCTGGCTAGTCGGAAGGTTGGGACTTTACCGAGTGATTTGCCCTCTGTGCCGCATAATGTAAATCCTGGGAAGCAGAAAAGGGGTTTCCTGAAAATGCTTAAAACTGCTTTCATGCTAGTGTGGCACCATTAGCTGTGAAATAGGGAGGGCTTCACAGAGGGCGCGGTCATCAGAGCCTATCAGCTGCGAAGGAGGGAGGGCTTCAGAGAGGGCATGGTCATCAGAGCCTATCAGCTGCGAAGGAGGGAGGGCTTCAGAGAGGGCGCGGTCATCAGAGCCTATCAGCTGCGAAGGAGGGAGGGCTTCAGAGAGGGCGCGGTCATCAGAGCCTATCAGCTGCGAAGGAGGGAGGGCTTCAGAGAGGGCCCGGTCATCAGAGCCTATCAGCTGCGAAGGAGGGAGGGCTTCAGAGAGGGCGCGGTCATCAGAGCCTATCAGATGCAAAGGCGTGCTGTGCAGGGACGTACTGCATTCACTCTCTTACAGAATCATGTCTGGTTTTCACGGTAAAATCTGATATTGAGAAGATGTGACCACCAGCTTGTGCTCAGACTCCATCAGGCGTCCACCACCCTGTGCTCAGACTCCATCAGACTCCATCAGACGTCCACCAGCCTGTGCTCAGACTCCATCAGAAGTCCACCAGCCTGTGCTCAGACTCCATCAGACTCCATCAGATGTCCACCAGCCTGTGCTCAGACTCCAACAGACGTGCACCACCCTGTGCTCAGACTCCAACAGACGTCCACCACCCTGTGCTCAGACTCCATCAGACTCCATCAGACGTCAAGCAGCCTGTGCTCAGACTCCATCAGACTCCATCAGACCTCCACCACCCTGTGCTCAGACTCCATCAGACTCCATCAGACGTCCACCAGCCTGTGCTCAGACTCCATCAGACGTCCACCACCCTGTGCTCAGACCTCAAAGCACAAACGTTCGCCCTCAAGGCACAAAACATTGCCCTCAAAGCACATAAAACTCCACTCTCAAAGCACAAACCCCCCTCAGAGCACATAAAAACCCCGCCCTCAAAAGCCCCGCCCTCAAAACACATATAAACTCTGCCCTCAAGCGGTGCCATTCTTCATTTGCGCCCCTCCAGCCACATTGTGTGTTGTCCTAGCAGACGTGCCACACCCCATGTACAGTGCTCCTTTCACAGCAATTCTCACCTCCCAGAAACCGGAATGCTACTTAGGATTCATGGCGGAGGACGTCTTCGCATTGCCTACACACACAAATATTGGTTTTGTGTCAGAAAGGCTGCTTAAGACTTGGACGTGTTAATCTTATATCTAATGTCTGTCTGAGAGCTCGGTTGGCATTCTGCCCCAGGTCCTCTGCAGCTGACGCGTCTCCACAAGGTTAATTAGCTCCGGGTCCCCTGAGGGGTCCGTAAGCGATGGGGACTTAAGATAGCAGGAGAGCTGTTCCACGCAGGCCACCGAAAGCAAGGTTAATGGTGCGCTGCGCGCTTCTTCCCGTCAGCCTGACGGGGGCCTGCACGCGGCGCGGGGCCTCCTGGGCCCTGGAGGCCCCTGTGTTAAGCGTGCACACTAAGACTTATTTTGACCTGCCATGTTTGGATATAATCACCTCCGTGATTCATGGAAAGCAGGTGCTTTAGTCTCCAATCCTGACGCTTCCCTGCACGCGTTATTTATTTACAACAGTTGCTTATTAAAACTAGCAGACAGGATCTCAAATTCCACACAGTCTTCCTCCCTTAAACCATCTGAGTGAACTAATTATGGGTCACAATGTACATGTGTAAGTCTGAAATGCACAAATACCCCACAGTTACTCTCTCGTGCATTCCAGTGATTTTTCTGTACTTCTGGCATAAACCAGTCAGTCAGGATGGTGTCAAGTGCCTCATTAGATCGCAACCAGGATGGAGACCCTGGCGCTAAGCAACCAGGTCGTCCGTCTACCCCTTGCCTAGTCTCCACCCCAGCGTTCTGCGTTCGCACACTGGTCATTGTCTGGTTGTGCTATTCAGGTTGGCCTCCTTCGTGCAGGCGAGGTGAATGACACCCTGAGCTTTTGTTTAAAGAGAGAGAAAGATTAGGTGCCTTTGGGAAGATTACGGCTTTGTGACCAGCTTTGGAATGGCTCCCCAGCTGTCAGATTCCACCCGACAACGCCTTCAGGCCGAGTGATTCACCACCGCCTTCCGGCACGGAGTCGGAACTGTTCGCTTTCTCCTTTTCTTCCTTCCTTCTGTCATTCTCTGTTTTTTCTTTTCACCCTCTATTTCTCTCTCCCTCCCTCTCGCGCTCTCTGTCATGTCGTCCTCCTGCATGGGTCTGATCACACACGCCTTCCTCCTCCGCTGTCTGCTTCCCGTTGCCTGGACACTACCACTTCGACCCGAGGCCCTGCCATCTCTTCACTGCCGCCCTCAGAGCACACAAACCTTCGCTCGGTTGTTTTCACACACTTCTCTGCTCCAAAATGTCCTAAAACATTTTCAAATCTCTACACACATTTTGCAAACCCTCATGTACTGTAGGTGAAATCAAACTCCAACTTCATGAGCATTCTCCCTCAGCATGAAACATTGTCTTCAAAATACCAGACAAGCTTTAGACAAGATTTTCACTCTTGGTTCACTCTTGGCACTGGTTAACTGGGAATAAACTGGGAACAAAATTGCCACAGTGTATATGCTGTTCTTCCCATAGACATAAGAGATGGGGAATGTCCAGGAACTGTACGGAGTTACGGAGGCTACTGTGAAATAACACAGACTGAGATACACACCTGGCAAGAAAGGGAGAGAGAGGGAGGGAGAGAAAGAGAAAGAGAAAGAGAAGACTCTCTCTTTCCTTTCCTGAGCTTCCCTTATGTTTTTCCCTCCATGACCGAGAATGAGAGGATGTCTACTGAAATTCATGAGTCTGTTGTTTAGGCACCACTGTAGAGTTTTCCCTCTAAACACATGTGCACGTGTTACACTTAAAGCAGCGTTACTGGACTGGGGTCCTTTGCATTATATCCTAGACGCCAAATGACCTTCTGACCTCTGTTTGTCCCTTCTGTTTTAGCACTGCCACATGACTGCGGAGGAAATCTCATTAAGGTTTGTCTCGTTAGAGACATTTTTATGTATTTTCTGTATTTTCTGCATAATATGCATAATTATTAAGAACATTCGGTTTTAATCATGCTGAAAAAAGCACAAGTATTTATACTGGCGTTCGTGCTCAGAGACGGAGCACCGTGGGAAGGGTCTTTAAGGAGTTTGTAATGACACTCGGCTTCTGTGAAATATGTTTCAATTTTTGCAGCAATAACAATAACAGTAGCAAAAGACACTGAGGCTCCTCTGCACAATAACGATGTCTAAGCAATCGGGAAAGACAATGAAAGCAAAAATAACTAAATAACTAAATAAACAGCCTTGCAAATGTTCACCCATCCAGGTGTTGGCATTTTAGAGTTTTGGCCGAGTGCTAATCCTCACTTAATGAAGCTTAGGTTCACCTTAGCGCTCGTTGTCACCTTCGCGACGAAACAGCAGACAGGGGTCTACAGGAGTGCTGACATTTCCTGGTACTTTGATTTGTTTTCTCGTCCTTTTTCAGAACAATTAACACAAAAGAAAGGACAAACTGCACTGGAGAAGTATGTCGAGCATTAGTGAGCACGCTTTGTGACGGCGGGCCAGCGTTGAACTCTCGTGAACACCAAGGCCCTCGTCGCATGTGTGAAGGCACATGTGTGTCGCTGGTAACCAGTTCTCCACAGCTGCCTGCATGGCGAAAGGCGAAATTCCAGTATTTCAAAGGGAGGGAGAGAGATGTGTAGGTATGTTTGTGGGTGGAGCTCATTGTTGCTATGATACCATAGCTGGGGCTGGAGCTGCTACAATAAGCCATAACCACAAACCTCAGAACAGAACAAGAGATTTCTGGGACTAAATCCAATACATGCTATAATTACTAATACTGCATGAAAGCTAATTGTGGCCAGCTGGAATTCTTTAGGTGAAATCAGCCCTAACTGGTGCCCAATAGCCATCGTAAGTCTTGCTGGCATTTTCTTGGCAATTCATTCTGGCATTTTCTGGAGTTTTCTGGGCAATGAACAGCAGGTGATCTGAGTCATAACGGTCAGGATGCTGCCATCATGTTGGGCCGCGCAGGGTGGAGTTTAACCTCTATCACAACCAGGGGCCATGCTGGGTGGACTTTACTCTCCAGAGACACTGTGGACTTCTTCAGAAGATTCAGAACTCCTCACCACAAAGGTCCAGCATGCAAACATGCAGTTTTCTCCTGTCTTTAAGAGCAAAAATACATGCAAAATACACAAGCAGGTTTTGTCTTCAGTTTGTTTATTTGCATTTGATAAGATTTCATATCTGTTATTTTAGTGACTTCATTTAATACGGTGTAATGATTCATATTCTGTTTTTCAAACAGGTTGTTGGTACACTGACTGTAGGTCACATCAACAAGACCCAAGGAGCTGGAGCCTGTAGTATAGTGGCTCACCATACACACTATGTCCTACAGAACATGTGGAACAAATAGGAGAAGTTTATGAGTTTTAAATCAGTGCTACAGAAAAAAAAAAGAAAAAGAAAAAAAACAGATGTGCTGTGAATTTGATTAAGGTTCCCATGACGACACTGAAGCATTCGGTATTGAGGTTCCCACGACAACACTGAAGCGTTTGGTAGTAAGATTCTCATTACGATGCTGAAGCGTTTGGTATTGAGGTTCCCATGACGATGCTGAAGCGTTTAGTATTAAGGTTCCCATGACGATGCTGAAGCGTTTAGTATTAAGGTTCCCATGATGACGCTGAAGCGTCTGGCATTAAGGTTCCCATGACAAGACTGAAGCATTAACTGGTATTATCCGGTGGTAATAATTTCAATCATCGCTGCAATTTTGCACATTTGTTAGATTCCCTGTGACTTGTCTCACTCACACACAGGCATATTAAAGAAATCTCTATGATACGCTGTCCCAACCCTTCACAGTCCCTACCTCTGAGCACTCTGCATCTAGTTAAAGCGTAACGTTATCTTCCCTCCAATTTAATTTTGATTTATTACTCCTCAGAGACAACCCCTCTAACGCGGACGCAGCTACGCTCTGGTCTTCCCCGGCTGTCCGACATAGCTGTCGGCTTCGTTACATTCTGAGCAGTCTTATCACTTCACGCCCGGCGTGGACACCCTGCCTTAAGCCTCAGATGAACACATCCTGAAGCTGGACAGAAACTCCTCCTTCAGAGGAAAATAATGATAAAGGACCTGCAGCACCTCGAAAAATATTCATGTGACCCCACGCAGCGCCCGTCCGCGATGGAATGTGCCGGGAAAATTAAAAAGAAAGATAGCAGTATAGACATCACAACAGAGCTCAACGACGTCTCCTCCTTCTCGGAGCAGGAAGTGGTGGTGTGGGGGGGAAAGTAAATGGACCCGTTTACAGCAAGATGCAAGAGGGATGTTTGTGGGTTATGTGGGTTAGGGTGAAGAAGACAGACAAGAATTCAGAATCGGAGAGAGGGAGAGAGAGAGAGAGAGAAAGAGAAACAGACAGATAAACAGAGACAGAGATGAGAGAGTGAGACAGAGAGAGAGGGAAACAGAGAGAAAGTGGAAGAAACTCACACAGAGAAAGAGAGAGAGAAAGAGAGAGAGAGAGAGAGAAATTTGCCTTTGAGAGGCTGTGTGTGGATCTCGCAAAGTTTGGAGATACAGACCCCCCACCCTCCCCCACGTCTCTCTCTTTCTCTCTCGTCTGAGCTAATGAGGCAAGCAGCTCCTGGCTGTCAGAGTCTTGTTGACTCGTAAGGAGTGACCCTGGAAGCACTTTGTCTCTGCAAGGCTGTAGTCCAGACCCCAAGCACTGCTCTGCTGGTGGGCGTGTGAGCCCGGGACCTGCAGTGAATGCACAGAGCCCTTGGCCCCTTCGTACAGACTCCTGGAGCACTCGCTACAGAGAGGGTGACCCAGGACGGTTTCCATGCAGAGCCGTCCTCAAACACATGGATCACTGGTGAGGCTGCCTCATATATTGTTCTTGTGTTTCAGCGGAATGTTTTTCTGGATGTGTGCGCTTGATTTAAGCACGAGTCACACAGTTACACAACACAGGATCGCAGTCGAAGTCAGGTGAAGACATAAATGTCAGAGTAAAATTTCATCTTCAGAAGCTTTATTTTAGTTAATTTAGACATGTATATACAGTTCTACAGTAGCATGTATATAGTTTAGCCAACTGACCTTTTCTAACTGTACATGTTGTTATGAATTCAGTTAAACTGATGTGGGGGGTTCCTGACCCAGACCAGCTTTACTGTCCTGCATTCACATGCATTAAAACAGTGGCTCTGCAGAGCAGTAAGGTAAACCTTCCCAACAGAGCGTGGCTCCGTCCACGGCTGGCCGCCCTCGCTCGGTCTCGCACGGAGAAGATGTCACACACAGCATCCATTTCATATGCATCTATTCCACTTAAAGAAATATGGATCTCAGCCTATTAAACAGCCACTGGCAGGACTGTGCGAAGGGCGTGAGGAATAAACATGAAGAACGGAATAAAATTCCAGCAAACCCACCCACAGAGAGTGCAGGAAGAAAAAAAAAAAACAAAATTAGGCAGCGAAGAAGACAGAGACCCCATGCTGTCGGAAAGTGGTTCACTGTTCCTACTTCTGCTGACACTGAGCACTTCAAATGGAGCTTCTACTGGTCTCCAGATCACCATGTTCCTACTTTTCCTCTAAGACAATCAAGAGCTTTATGAAAACTAGACAGTAAGGCAAAGGAGGGGGGGGGGGGTAGAGAGAGAGAGAGAGAGAGAGAGAGAGAGAGAGAGGGGCACAGAGAGAAAGTGAGGAGAAACAGCACACACACACAGAGGGAGAGAGACAGAGCAAGAGAGAGAGAGAGAGAGAGAGAGAGAGAGAGAGAGAGAGAGAGAGGGGCACAGAGAGAAAGTGAGGAGAAACAGCACACACACACAGAGGGAGAGAGACAGAGCAAGAGAGAGAGAGAGAGAGAGAGAGAGAGAGAGAGAGAGAGAGAGGGGCACAGAGAGAAAGTGAGGAGAAACAGCACACACACAGAGGGAGAGAGACAGAGCAAGAGAGAGAGAGAGAGAGAGAGAGAGAGAGAGAGAGAGAGAGAGAGAGAGAGAGAGAGAGAGGGCACAGAGAGAAAGTGAGGAGAAACAGCACACACACACAGAGGGAGAGAGACAGAGCAAGAGAGAGGGAGAGAGAGAGAGAGAGAGAGAGAGAGAGACAGAGAGAGAGAGAGAGAGAGAGAGAGAGAGAGAGACAGAGAGAGAGAGAGACAGAGAGAGAGAGAGAGAGAGAGAGAGAGAGGGGCACAGAGAGAAAGTGAGGAGAAACAGCACACACACAGAGGGAGAGAGACAGAGCAAGAGAGAGGGAGAGAGAGAGAGGGGGGGCACAGAGAGAAAGTGAGGAGAAACAGCACACACACACACACACACACAGAGGGAGAGAGACAGAGCAAGAGAGAGAGTGAGAGAGAGAGAGAGAGAGAGAGAGAGAGAGAGAGAGAGAGAGAGAGAGAGAGAGAGAGAGAGACAGAGGCACAGAGAGAAAGTGAGGAGAAACAGCACACACACACAGAGGGAGAGAGACAGAGCAAGAGAGAGAGAGAGAGAGAGAGAGAGAGGGGGGGCACAGAGAGAAAGTGAGGAGAAACAGCACACACACACACACAGAGGGAGAGAGACAGAGCAAGAGAGAGAGTGAGAGGGAGACAGGGGAGCAGAGAGAAAGTGAAGAGAGACAGCACACACACACACACACACACAAGGGCGAGAGAGGGAGAGGGAGAGGAGAGAGAGATACACACAAACAGAGAGAGAGAGAGAGAGAGAGAGAGAGAGAGAGAGAGAGAGAGAAAGAGAGAAAGAGAGCAAGAGAGAGAGAGCAAGAGAGAGAGAGAGAAAGCGAGAGAGAGAGCAAGAGAGAGCGAGAGAGAGAGAGAGAAAGAGAGCAAGAGAGAGAGAGAGAGAAAGAGAAAGAGAGCAAGAGAGAGAGAGCGAGAGCGAGAGAGCAAGAGAGAGCGAGAGAGAGAGAGAAAGAGAGAGAGCGAGAGCGAGAGAGAGAGAATATTACTTTCTCTTACTGCTCTAAGGGGTGCATGTGTACATATTGCACCAGGGTGTGTGACAGTGTGTTTGTTACTGTTGCTTTTTGATTCAATTTGTTTGTGAAAGGTGGCCCTTTCAGAAATATTAGCTTTGGGACGCTAATAATGCACAAGCTGTTTGTACCTGCCCGGTTCACTGCATTTAAATTGAGGTCTGTAGTCATTTCTAAGCCACTATCTGGCTTAGAAATATCTTATTTCACAAAATATTTTATTTTTCTTTCTTTAATAAAATAGCTTATTTGCCCTCCTAGCTGCTACACGTGTAGATTGGTACCAAAGCATTCACTCTCACTCACAATTTTCTCATGTCTCTTTCATCTCCTGTTTTTATTATTATGACTCCTATATATGCGGAGAATGACTCATCAGAATGCAGCAATAAAGCAGACACCAGAGAGAAGATGTCCACAGGACAACAGTCTGTCTCATAATACGTGACAAAGAATACAGGATGTCCACAGGACAACAGTCTGTCTCATAATATGTGACAAAGAATACAGGATGTCCACAGGACAACAGTCTGTCTCATAATACGTGACAAAGAATACAGGATGTCCACAGGACAACAGTCTGTCTCATAATATGTGACAAAGAATACAGGATGTCCACAGGACAACAGTCTGTCTCATAATACGTGACAAAGAATACAGGATGTCCACAGGACAAGTCTGTCTCATAATACGTGACAAAGAATACAGGATGTCCACAGGACAACAGTCTGTCTCATAATACGTGACAAAGAATACAGGATGTCCACAGGACAAGTCTGTCTCATAATACGTGACAAAGAATACAGGATGTCCACAGGACAACAGTCTGTCTCATAATACGTGACAAAGAATACAGGATGTCCACGGGACAAAAGTCTGTCTCATAATACGTGACAAAGGAGAGAAATTCCGAAGAGATCAGATAAAGTTAAGAAATTACAGTAAATGTCAAAGATCGACGATGTGGTACTGACACACTTCATCGTATTATTAATTATTCCGTTTTATTTTGTAATATGGACACAACAGTACAGCCCCCCCCCCCCCCCCCCAAAAAAAGAACACTTAAACAACAACAAACAAAATATCCCATTAAGACGATAAAACGCATACACCTAAAAAAAAAGCGTCATTTCAAATAAACAAACAACTGAACACATTTCACAATTACAAAGCGCGCCGCTGAGGCGAGCGTGCGGCTCCGCGCTCCGTTCGGATCAGCGCGCGCGCGCACACGCACACAAGCACATCCGCAGCCTCGGCCACGCGCACTGCACTCGTTTCCGGTTCAACATGGCGGCATCCGTGACATCCACGACGACCCGCGCCGCTGTGCGAGCGCGGCTGCTGCTCCGCGGGACCGAGGTAACGCGCGGCGGCTAACGCCAGTCGGGCAGCGGCCAGACAGCGTGGGGGACGCGGGGAGAGGGGACGTCTGCGAGTGCTTCTGACGGGATATTTGAGCTAAGCGTCTTGGCTTGTCTCAGAGAGGGAGAGAGCGAGCTAGCTAGCCAGCTAGCTTTAGTCATGTTTATTCTTGCGCATGGTTGTCATATGTTAGCTCTGTAATCATAACCTTCTGCACGTTCTTCAGCTTGGTGCCCAGAACATGCCGTCCGTCCGTTTGTCTGTCTGTCTGTCTGTCTGTCTGTCTGTCTGTCTGTCTGTCTGTCTGTTTGTCGGTCGGTCTGTCGGTCGGTCTGTCTGTCTGCCGGTCGGTCTGACTGCCGGCCGTCTGCTTCGTGCTGTGCACACATTGACCTCTCTGTGATGAGGAAGCCTCTCCCACGCGGGCTCGGCCAGTAGCAGTCTACCGTGTTTGCCGTGTTTCTCTGTCTCTTAAGTGCCCAAAGTTCACACTCACTCAGCGTCCCTCGGCCTGTGGCACAAAGGTCACTCGCGCTGCTCACCTACAGGCGCTGAGTGCCGAGTCAAGAGTGTACAGGTTCCCTGGTCTGTAAGCGCCGCCCCCTTTCCCAACTTGCCCAAGTCCTGCTCCTGTGAGCCTTTGATCAGATGCAGTGTGTGTGTTTTCTCTTCTTGCAACATGATGGTTTTTTTTAAACTTTCAGCTTGGAAATTTCCCCTCCCGACCTGCTTTCTTCTCGTTTGCACATTGTTCCGCGTTTCAGCCGTACAAAACGTCATGCAGCCATACAAAACGTCACGTTTTTGCTAACAGTGCTGTCAGACTGGAGGAGAATGGTGAAGTTTCACCATTAAAAACTACAGTGTGTCGTTGAATGTACAATACTTGAACTGACTTTTTAACTTCTACTCTTTGTGCACTTGGTGTGTCAGTGTTGGCATACCAACCGTAAGCTTTCTTAGGTTAACTATTTTGTGTTGCCACAGACAGTGTGGACCACAGTAACCGGTACAGTATCATGTTGGGTTGGGTTTTATCAGACTGGGGTTCTGTTTCTCCAGAGTCAGGTCAGTCCTCCGTTCTTGTTGAGAGTACAGAGAGGACTTTGTCTCTCATCACTTATTTTGTTCTGAGAACAGAGCTGGTGCATGTTAAACTGCTGCTTAAGGTGCCAAAGTTCAGGTAATAATCATTCCTGTCAGAGTGACCAACATGGCTTGTCTAATTTGCATTTAAAGGTGCACTCTGTGGTTTTACATCCGGTGGGCTTTGCTCCTGATACATGGCTTGCCATACAGCTAAAGCACTGCGTTAAAGACAAACAACTCTTTTTATTTTTATGCACAGTGCTGAAACAAAGTCATCAACTTGAGGAAACCTCGGTGCCTGTGTGTTATTGGTGCTTTGAGCGGTTGAGGTAAACAACCACACTGCCTCCAACACCGTTTCTGAAATAAGAAAAATGGAAGTTGCGCTGTGTAGGGTTTTTTTGTTGTTATTATTATTTAATAGGACTCATAAAGGCACACGGAGTCCAGCATTGCTTGCGTTGTGCAGTTGAGTCTTTGTGCCTGTGGGTGTTTGCACTGTTGGTTTGGCCTTTACCAGACAGAGAAGGTGTCTGATTGTTTACTCCTACGACTGGAGCACCTTTTACGGCTCGAACACAGAAGTGTGTGTTCACCTTTCATGTGCTTTTCTCGACAAACTCGGCCGCAGTCACTTTATACTCCATGTCTTATGCTGAGTTCATCCCACGCAGTCACGTACTTGTTTTTACGCGCACACACACACACACACACACACACACACACACACACACAACCATGCACACATGCGTGCGCACACTGTATGTTAGTAGCTAGTAATGAAGCCAGGCTACTGAAACGTGTGTGTGTG